>NC_086344.1:5339029-5642984 GCF_032445375.1 Bacillus rossius redtenbacheri | reverse complement strand
CATGTAAGTAATTCTTTTTATTTTTAATTGAAAGTAGTTCGTAAAAATAGTGGGCGAAACTCGTTATCTATGTTATTCGTCGACGAGAGAAAAAACTTGCACACAAATTGAGTACCTTTGCCACCATCTCAACTCACACGATCGTACAAGTTTTCGTGTGATATTCTTTTTTTTTAATCACGTTGTTTAGGAAATTAAAAAAAAAAGTAAATAAATTTTGCAAAATTATGAGTTCTCGTTCGAGTAAGTTTTTTTTAAATTCCTAATGGATCCTGGAAAACTCGACAATGGCGAAGGGCGTTGAAATAAAGGAAATTCGCAAAAAAACCAGCAAATATCAATAGAAATAATTAAAATCATGCAAATAACATTTTTGTACTGTTTTTGTTATTTTTTTTATAGAAAGTTTCACAGTTTTAAAGGTTTTTCACCCCAAAATTTGCCTTGGGATTGCATTTCCCTCTCCTTTATTGGGTATATTTCACAATCTAGATGGAATTTGAAAATGCTGTTTTGCTGGATAATCAAAGAACATTACCATACTCAAACATACCTTTTTTTAAAAAAAAATAATTTTCATCGAAAAGGCGCAACTACTTACATTTTATTCCAAATGAAAAGAAACATCGATGCTAGTTAGTTTTCAACAATTTCGTCTTTGAACCGTTATCAGGGAGACTTTAACGGGTGATAAAACACCGCAATGGCAAGCGAGGCACGATAAAAAATGGTCCTCTCCATAGACAACATAGATGGTCCTGTCTTCAATTTCCCTCGCTGTAAATCGAATTTTGGAAATACTGTGACGAGATTTGCAAGCGCATAGGTAGCAACCCTCTCAGATGTAAACGTCCCGTAACCCCAGGGTTGATATTTATTGCATGAGGGCTCTTAAATGTCTTTAAATTTTACTATTTTTTAAAATTTTTTTTGATTTCTTGCAGCAAGTAATTTGCGAGTGTTTAACAAGGCTGTTTGGTTCCTAAAATACTGTTTGTGCTAGTCAACGGTGAAGCAGATAGTTATTGTAAGTAAAGTTTTGCTTACTGTGTGAAATGTGAGTTAAAGATGAATTTATTTATATCCATATCGTTAAAATACCCCCAAGGGTTCCTTGAAATCCCTTAAATTTTTATTTGTGTATAATAGGTAAGAACCATCAGTGATAAAGAGTCCTCATGTGAACTGTGGCCCGTGATGAAAACCTCTACTTACGTAACTTATCCATGTTCATCAGCAACGTTAATGTTCGTACCGTGAATTGGACGTCAAATACACTACGCCTTGGCTTTTGTATTGTTTTCAACCACCCCTGAACGTACAAATTAGCAAATATATTTTATAAATTTCAATTTTAACAAACTTCATAAAGGTATCACATTTGTTGTGCCTAACACGCCAGCCTCTTGATTTACTGAAATCTGTAAACCATGAAGTTTGACTACCGAAATCTGTAGTCTACACTTAGAAGAGATCCAAGAAGATCCATGTTTCGATCTTCTTGGATCTCTTCAGGTAAGTGTAGACTACAGATTTCAGTAGTCAAACTTACGACATGGTTTACAGATTACAGTAAATCAAGAGGCTGGCGTGTTAGGCACAACAAATGTGATACCTTTAATCATACCGCCAGAGAATTACATCTTTAAAACTTCATTAACATGACGTGAGTCCACTTGTCATTCATGAACCTAGGTATAAATTTATTTGCGTTTGTATTTAATTATTGAGAAAATTCCTTAAATTGGAACAAAATTATTAATTTTATTTATTTATCGTCTATTGATGACGAAGTTAAGGCGATACTCCTTTTCTTACATCTAACCACATGAAATTTTTTTCTATACATTAACATTGAATGTTAACAAAGAAAGCAATAAAGCATAGGTAACAAAAAAAATTATGGTAAAGTATTATCTATTATAGAAAACAAAATAAAACACTTAACTAAATTTTCAACGATGAACAGAAAACTAATTCATATGTAACTCGAAATTAAGCACAGTAATAACTGTTTATAAAATATAGGCCTACGTACTTTTTAATTAATAATTTCGTGAATGTTTTGTCGTTATTTAATTTTGAACCTGAATTATTTATTTCATACGTGCCAATATTTCCACTGAGAACTTGATATCTTGTCACTAATAGCAAAACAAAAGTATTTCTTATACTGTGTTTACTTTGTATACAGTATACATAGCAGATATAATTATGTAGGCCTGTGGTATGTAACAAACTTTAGTTCTATGGAGCTTAAAGGTATAATTTTTATACACTCTATTCGTCTTTGAACTAATCCATTATTGTCTTTACGGTAAAGTTGATTACTTACTATAAAAAAAATCAACTGACTTTACTGTAAAACGTTTTTTGTATTATTTCTTTTTGCATTTTTATCTTTTTCTCTCCAGTAGGTAACTGAATTTGCAAGTGCACGTATAAAAATTGAAGTTAAAAAAATGTAATAAATTAATTTCGGGTTCCATGAGCATTTAAGTTTTAATGTATGTTTAAATGAGACCGTGTTCAAATGGCTCAGTCAACTAGGCCTAGTTATTTCGTAATTTGTGACTAGGTAGTTTTCATTTCGGATGCAAGTCAGCAGCCAATATTTGCTCGAGTAGCCATAGGACCGTGGAGTCTATCCTAAAGATCACTGAAATCTGAAATTTTCCGGTTCCTAGCTATCAATAGGGACTGGAAAAATTCGCCGGTACAATGACCTCCAGGTTAGACTTCACGGTCCTCTGCACACTCGGGCAAACGTCACCTGTTCATTGGCTGCTGACTCGTGAGGCATCTCTACTGGGTGACTCGTGATTGATACTTCTATGATTGAGGGTCTTAAACTGACCCTGATACCTTCAGATTAAAATTGAATCAACAGCAGTACCAACAAAAGGTATCATTTCGAATTTTAGCTTATCACGAAATGAATCCGCATTTAATTTTCCCGGTCTCTAGCTATCACGAAATGAAACTACACTTTTTTCCAGACTTAAAACCGTATTTATTGTCCCCCCTTTTTAAACCCTATGAACTGAGGGCTAATTAGAGACCCTCACTCATAGAAGTGTCGAATTACAGGCCACCCAGTCGAGACGACTCACAAGTCAGCAGCCAATGAACAGCTGGCATTCGCCAGAGTGTGTAGAGGATATTGGAGTCTATCCTGGAGGTCATTTAACCCGCGAATTTTTCCGGTCTCTACCTATGAAATTAGATTCGATCACTGTCTGCTTCTTTTAATAGTAGTTTTAAGATATATTTAAAAAAAAACGCTAGACATACAAGTAGAGACAAGCAAAATTCACGTTATTATCAGGCGACAGCCTAGACTGCAAACGTATGTGTGCAGAATGACTTGTCATTGTAGCACAGGTCACCCTGTCAGTGATAATAAACCTAATAATCATATTACTGGAATAAGTAGGGCCATGCATATTTCGTGAAAAGATTCCGAGATTATCTTAAAGTTAAAACACTGTAGCGTCGTCTTGTGTTTCGTGATTTGGTTCAGTTTCTTTAAGGTACAGGACGATTGTTAGAACACCAATCACAGTCATTCATTGCGGAAGCAAATGCGTCCTGAGTGGCTCAGCCAAATAAGGCAACACTACTCCTCTCGCCAGACGGCCGCCGATGAAACCGCTGGTGCGCGTATACCTTGTTGCAGTCTAACAGGCGTTCAGATTTACTCGCGGAAAATGCCTGCCCCTAGGAATAAGCATTTGTGCGACTATATTGCAAGCATGTATACCTTTGCATAGCTTTAAAGATTGAACTACAATTCTTTCCACACATGCCTCTACGACTGTGGGCCCGTTATCCCCCAGCCAGCAGTAGAGAGTCCGAATAGAAGTAAACTCATGTAAAGAAGGAGTGAGAAATCAGCCAATAGAAAAGTAAGTTAGGTCATATAGCTAGAGACCGGAAAAATTCGCGCTTTCGATGACCTCTAGGATAGACTCCACAACCCCCTACATACTCAGGCAAATGCCACCTTCTCATTGGCTATTGACTCGTGTGACACCTGTCGACTGGGACGCTTGCGATTCGATACTTTTTTGGTTGAAGGTTTTCCATTGGCTCAAAGTCCTTCAGATAAACTGTAAGCCAATCACAGAAGCAATATAAAGGCACAGATGTTTGGATTCTAGCATATCGTGAAATGAATCCGCGAATTTTTTCTGTCTCTGCATATAGCATGCATAAAGTTGGTGAATTTCAGCCTGATGCTAAACGAATCCACGAAAATTTTTTCGGTATCCTACTGAACCCACAAGTTGAACAGTGATGTTTCCTGAAAGCTTTTGGAGAATGATGACCGTAGAAACAGTTATGCTTGTTTGAACCTGTTCTTATTGAGGTGGTGAGTTTGGGGGGGGGGGATGTAAAAAGGTTGGGGGAAGTAACGGTAGTTTCAGACTGACTCTGAAATGAAATGTTTCCTAACATTCCTTTGCCATCGTGTTGTTTGTTGCGGTCGCTACTACCACCGAGTGTTCGGTTGCCGATGGCGCTCTCGCACAGATTATTATTTTTTTTCTTCCTAACCTAAATTAAAACTAAGTGTACATATTTGAAAGGGGTCTGGGTTTGGGAAAGACTCTAAGTGCGTCTCATGCCGAAGTCTATACGCTCTAATCATGCAGGGTTTAAGCCATGCAGGAGAGGTAGCATGCATCATGTGCTAGGAGGGGATTGGCCAGCCATGGCAACGATTGGCGCCATGACTAACTTCCCTCATTGACTATACTAGACTAAAACTAGATAAGTTGGACCCAGGTAAAACCTGCATAGACACAGGGAAAATCCTGGGCACTTACATGCGGGATGCAAAATTTCATGCGTTATTGACAAGCAGGTTGATTACAGGAAACAGAAGGATGGTTCCGGAAGAAGAGTTGGACAGAGTAGAAAAGAGTCTATCATGCGGGGGGGTTGGGGGCTTGGACATTGCTGTCCGCTTTGGTTTGGGTGGCACTGGTTGTTTCGGGGGCGACTTTAGTCGTTTCCCGCCGGGCTGCCAGCCAGCCCACAATCTCGCACAGTGTTGCCAGATCAGGGGTGCGTTGATTGGCCGTTACATAACGCCACGTAAACGGAGACGGATCGCGTAAACGGAAATGGATTTCCCGGACCATTTTACTGTCGCATCTGCTGCTTTCACAATGCTCGGGGACGTAACAGATTGCAACCATAGTGATTGCATTTCAAGGTTACGAATTATTAATTTAATTTAAAGAAAAATTATGCTTCGGAATCATAACACGGGTAGAATTTACTTAAACTATATATAGACCTGACAAATTCGCGGGTTCATTTCGTGTTATGCTAAAATTTAAAATAGTTATACATTAGTGCTGCTTCTGCCATTGGTTCACTGTTAATCTGGAGGACTGAGGGCCAATTAGAGACCCTCACTCATAGAAGTGTCGAATCACAGGCCACCCAGTCGAGACGACTTGCAAGTCAGCAGCCAATGAACAGTTGGCAGTGTGTAGAGGATATTGGAGTCTATCCTGGAGGTTTCGAATCCGCGAATTTTTCCGGTCTCTAATTATATAATATAAACGACAAAGTAATAATAGATCACTAGAGACCGGAAAAATTCGCGGGTTCAATGACCTGCAGGATGAACTCCATAGTTCTATGTGCCGTGTCGTGTCGTGTGAGTCGTCCCAGTGTAGCAGTCTGTGATTCGATAAAGCTTTGGTTGGGTGTTTCTCATTGGCCCAGGGTCATCCAGGTAAGTTGTGAGCCAATAGCAGAGGCAGCACTGAGGTATAAATAACTATTTGTATTTTAGCCTATCGCGAAATGAATCCGCGAATTTTTCCGGTCTCTAGTGATTGTAGAATGGGCCTAAATGCGTTTTGTCCTAAAAAAAACATAACACGCAAGCTACGCAAGAAAAATTATAGTTGTAGTAATTTTTTTTTGTTTTTTTACTCTCGAATTGAAGACATCAAAAGATATAAATTTTTATCTGAATTGGACCAGAAGATGTTTTTTTTATCATGAAAACTATATTTATTCGGAATGTTCGAGAGTTTTGTGTGATTTTTTCACATTTAAAATGGCTCGTGGTCTCAATAAAGTTTCGATTCATATTCAGCGGATCGAAATACATGAAAATCACGCTTAGTTTAGTTCTAAAACATTTTTTTATCATTAAAACTGCCAATTTTCATCATTTTTACGGTTTTTTGAGGTTTTCTCGAAATTTCGAGGGTGTAGGGGTCAAACTGACCTCGAATTCGGATTCAGCGGACCAAAATACGTACCCGTAGGTAGGTCCGGTCAAATGCACATTCTACTTAATTTTTTTTGTGTGCCGGTGTAATTTATCACTATGAATTATGGATTTAATGTGGGTTTGTAGGTATGAAGTTATTTACACAAAATGTTTCGTGAGCAACTAATGTTTTCGCTCAAGTCCCATGCTTAGTTTCACACATGTGTGTGTATGTTCTGAATCCAAAAAAGTATTAGATTTCAATTTTTTTAACTATTTCCTTTCATAACTATAACATTTACCATGTCAAGAATTGTCATGTGGAAGTTTAACTGTGTGTGTAGAAAATGGCTGTGTGCTGAGGGACTCTTGGGTCCACGATGCCGTGAATGCTTTAGACTGTTGTGGATAGCTCGGGCTCTCAGACATTATTGAGAGATGAGTCGTGATTCTGAAAGTACCTCGCGACCACATCTCTAATTGGCAAAGCCAATAGTGGTTGTACTTGGTCCTTGCTATAGAGGATAATCATACTTGTTGCATGGTTGCTAACATGTTTTTACCCCATACACATCACAGAGCTACCAAAACTGTTTTGAAAACCTGCACATGAGCTACGTTTTTTGCTAAAATCGTAACAATATTTAGGTTTGGTTGGTTTCTAGCATGGGGCTTCTTTGTTATATTGAGGGGTAGTATGATTAGTTGCAGTTTGTGGGTTCAATTTAAGAATTTCGTGTAAATGAGTGGCTGTGTAATATTTTTTTTTTCCTTTTGTAGATAGCTATCTTTATGATCTTTTAAATAATTTTGTTAGCTAACAGAACTTTAAACATTTTTTTCTGCTAGCTTCTTCTGTGTAGGTACTTAAACTTTTGTGTGAAAATGTAGCTATGCAGGCTTTGAATATTTTTCAGCTTAATGCTTCTCTGTACTTAAACATTTGTGTGGAAAGGGGGTTTGTGGACATTGAGTATTTTTTGACTACTTCTGTGTAGCTTGTCAGTTATAGTGCTTTAAAATTTTAGTGATTTTTTTAGGTTAGTTTTGGGGCAAGGTAGTGCTAAGTTAAGGATTGGTTTGTTGAAGCTGTAGTTTGTAGGTTTGAAGTTATGTTTGCAAACATTTTCTCTTAATGGCTAGCTACATTGTTTTCTTAAGACTTCTGTTATAGTTCTCTGTACGTCGGGCTTCCTTCGCGTGTTCCGTGCATTGAGCACAGACTACCGATTGTTGTGATAACATCAACCATGCAGAAATTACGTTTCTTCCCTGCTACCTATACGACAGCTAATAACTGCTACCGTTATGAACGTCAGTGTGCTGAAAACCTGCAGCATGACCTCAAGCAGTGTAATCTGTGTGGAAAGATGGTTGCTCGCAGTGATAAATTGCGGTAATATCTTACAACATGTACTGGTGCTGCCCTCACGACTTCAGACAACTGGTGTAGCTTCTACTTCAAAACCTTCTAAAACTCCAGCCATGTCACACATCATGAGAAGATGGCTTGCGGTCTCAACCCTAGCCGTAAAATGTATTCGTGTGGGAACTATGCTAAAGTGTTCGCCAGGGCTGGCAAGTTGAAAGCACAGATCAAAGTGCACTTGGGTCCTGCTCCACCATCAACTAAGAAGCAGAGAATGGCCGCGCTTAAGCCTGCAGTTACACCTAAGCCAAGCACCAGCCAAACAGAGCTGGTGACAGAGTTGGGTTATGGCCAACATCCATGGATTCATCATTGCAAAATTGGGGTTCTGGGGCAACTTGAAGACCTGTGCGGTAGAAAATAATACCAGTTCTGCCAAGGACTAAAGTACATACTTGGACTCTATCAAGGTTAAAATAATAAGCCAACTTTTAGAGGAAATTTAAGAGGATAGTCCGCTCAAGTACAACATCGTGCTTGAGTGCAATTATGAAAAGCCAATGGGTACGTGTGAAGGCAAGAGGACCTTCAAAACCACGAATGTTCCACTCTTTGCAGTTCGTGAGGTGGAGGATGCCATTACTGAATACATCTCTAAGATATGTATAGAGGAAGAAGACTACATATGAAAGGGTCCATATGGTCTTTGTCTGGTGTTAAGCGACTCCTCCGTCAGTTCTTTAATTATGGAGGCTACTTAGAGCTAGCTCCTACATCGAAATACCTACCTGCATCAAAGAAAAATATGCGGTGGTCAATCTGTAAATACTTATATGGGCACATACGTTTTAGTGTGTAATCCTTGTCAAGTTAGATGAGGGTGAGCATCTGAGCATGTTAATAAGTGCTATAATGACTTGGAGGGGAAGTTCAATTCACTAACATCGAGTTTCCCAATCCACTTCGCCAGATCCCTCTGTTCGAGAAACAGAATCCTGGCGCCTGCATAAACATCTACATCATCGACAAAAAGCAAATGATTGTAACATCACAAGTTGCTCTAGAAGAGAAAATAACATCACTTCAAACTTATGTTCTTGGTCTTGAAATATACAGTTTTTGTGAATTGTGTATTATTGTTTGTAATATGCCGATTTGTGTTTGAAATATGTTGAATTATGTTTGAAATATGCAGTTTTTCTGAATATGTGGATTATTTTTTTTAATATGTTGATTTGTGTTGGAAATATGTGTGTGACAATTAGTAAAATCCACATCAATATTGGTATGGAGGTATGGTTCTGAGTTAAAAAAATAATTTAATGTAATGTGCTTCCAGTTTTTCTTCAGTCATATATATTTCATTGAGTTTTTTTAATATTGGACTGCGGATTCCTGATACCAAATAATAAATGTCTATATTTTAATCGGGTGGTACTTGAATAAAAATATACATTACTCATTCGATATCTATGTTAAGTACAGCTGAGAAACACTTACTTGTAAGATGATTCTCACCCCCATTGATGTGTAGCAAAGCCCTTTAACTGTAAAACAAGACATTAATGATAATAATGGTGTGTCTATAAAAAGCAAGGAAGTGAAATTGGTAGCAAAATATTAGATGGCTATAATGATCACGAAAAATGTGATGTTTATTCTAACAGTATGATTCCAGGTTTTGTTAATTATTTGGAACTAAAAGTTAACGAAGAAAGTATAATTTTTATGGGAATTAAAAAAAATTACACCAAGTTCTAGTCGCCTCCATGAAATTGAGAGCACTTTAGAACAGCCTAAAGCTGTTAAGGTCGAAGACTGCGATGAATCACCTGAAGCTTACCAGAACTAGGACTTTGATGAAGAACTTGAAACTCACAAGATCGAATACCTTGATAAAGTGTTGAGACCAAAATGATGGAAACGATTTATTAAACTAAATGATTCAGATTAGGCTTATGATGGTCAGTGGGGCGATTACAGTTTTAAAGACTTTGAGGCTGGTATTAAAAAAGGAGACTTCAGAGGACTTAAAAGTATTAGTAATGAAAATTTACATAAGATGGTAGCAACCAAAGAGATTTATTACACCACATGGAAATATTCTAACGTATTGGTAGATAGGTTAAAGCTTCTATTTGCCTCGCAAAAATGAAGAAAATTTATCCAATACCAAACAAATATGGTCTATACTTCGTGAAATAAGAAATGAATGCTACATACAATAATAACTTGTTTTGTCTGCATATGTATAAAAGTGAAAAACCAAATTCTATTATGGATTAAAAACGTTTGTTTTATTTAGTGTAATCTAATTTCTAGCTAAGGTTAGGTTCTCGTAGTACAACTTCTAACTTCAAGATGTAAAATTCGTAACAAATGACTAACAAAATGGAGAGTAATAATAAAGTCTTTCCAGCAATTGTGACGGGTTCGTGCTACATTGTAACTGAAATCACTTGGGGCCAAATGTGGATGGAGACATTGTAACCGGGTTGAGCTGAATCCTATAGTTTCCTTTAGTATTTTAGCTAAATATCCTAGAGATCGTATCCTACGGAGTTGAATGTTTTATCCAAATGTGTGTCCGTTTCATTGAATGTTTGTTGTCAAGTCTGTAGCCAGGGCTGAAAATGTAATGGTTCAAAAACCGCTTGGTCTTGTAGTAAGCATAAAATACATATTTCAGGGATGTTTCGGCTCTACAGTAAGCTTTAAATTTGCTGAGTTGGTATTTTTGTACAAAAGTTTTTTTTTTTTTATGTGTTTGATGTATCCTTGTAGCCATTTAGCCTTGTAGCCATCTTCGGAATAAATAATTAATTTATGTTCACCGGGATAAAAGGTTGGGTGAATGAATGATTTATTCCTGCTCTAAAGGAAGCCATGTGAAGGGAGTTCGCAGCAAAAGGGAGTTATATGTGGATTTATATGTTACAGAAAATACAGAAAAATTAGCATGGTGTCTGTTACTGTAAAAGATAACTCACTCCTGGAAACTGTTTATTTTGATGCAAATAAACTAGGCGTAATAAAACTTAGAGCTAAAATAGAAGATTTTGTGTGTATTTATCATTGGTCGACAGAAATATTCCGTGTTGTTAAAATACATAATTACCATCCGAGATGTTACTACTTGGAAGATTTACGAGGTTTGGCGATACCTGGCGAATTTTATGGGGAAGAAATTCAACCTACCAAGTACCCAAGCGATTGTTAAGTAGAAAAATTGATACATCAGAAAGATGATCCCTTATTTGTGAAGTGGCTAGGATTCGATAAATGTGAAAATCAGCTGGATAAAATCTACTGATGTCATATAAATTTTAATGTTTTGAAATGTTGTAAATTTTTATATTAATAAATGCAAGTCTAAAATAAAAAAAATGTATTTATTCATGTGCTGTTTGAAACTTTTCACTAGTTACCAGAGGTCGCGATGTTCGTCGAAGGTGCTTAAAATGGTATTAGGAGGCTGGGGACTAGTGGCAACAGGTCTAAATGACGCAGCTATTTGGGGTGTGGATGGTTCTTGGCGAGGGGGAGGGGGTAGGTGTGCTGACTTCAAAGGTCGTGCGTCAGTGATGTGTGTGCTTGGCACGCACGGACAGGACTGTAATAGAAAGGGTAGAGGGGTGGGGACAGTTGAACAATTGCACCCTTAGGATGTATCATTCGTAGTTATAAACAGAGCTAGTAAGATGTGTCTTGCCAGCGATGAGAAGATTGTTGAAGAGGAGTTCTATGCGTGCTGTCAGGAGGCTAGCGGCCAGGAAGAAGATGTTGCGATGGACGAAGACGAAGAGTCCAAGGGAAGACATCGCAGATGTATCTGTCAACACCTCCACTCTGACTGTGGAGGATATTGCTGCTTTGGTGGGGGATATTAGGCACTTATTCCTCAACTATCAACTTTGAGCTGTGTGATGCTTGTACAGTTGTGTGGACAAAGTATTTGATGGTTAGTATGGAAAGTACTGCGGAGCTGGCTGTTGTAAAAGGGGTCGATAATGCCCTCTGAATTGTATTGTGTTAACAGGGGGGAGAATATGGTGTGAAGGAGTGTTTCTTTTTTATTAAATAGAGTTAAATATTTTTTTAAATATTTTATTTACTTCGACTTCTTGCCACGACTTAAAAAATATACTTTTTTCATTTGATATGAAGTGCATCTCGTAGCGGCAGTAAGTAATGGCTGAGCTCGTAGCGGCAGTAGGTAATGGCTGAGGTGAGTGTTGTAACGGCATCATTTACACTATAGCGATCAGACATTAAGTTGAAACGTAAAAGGTTATGTGTCGGATGTGGTCTCTCTCGTGAAGATAGGGGAACATATAATACTGTACAAATGTGAATCGGTATTTTTGTTTGTAGTATAATATTCTTGTGAACGATTAAAGCTGCATGTGTTTTTTGTTTCATTAAAAATTTTAGGGGGGCGGGGGTTGTGTGGATATATACACAAACATTTAAAATATCTGCTTCCATGCAGCTCTTTAAACACGTGTACGCAAAAATGTTCCTACTTAGAAGAGATACTTCTTGTGCGTTAGGACTCTGAAAAATTTCTGGTTCCTGTGACGACTATGATGTAGTAAATAATTAAATTAAATTTGATGGAAGAAAAAGTTATTAAGTATTATTACTATAATCATCGCATCCGCAACGCTGAGACTTTGTTGTATATAGTTTCCATTTTTTGATGTATAGTTTGCGTTTTTTGTATATATTTTTCGTTTTTGTATATAGATTTCAGTTTTTTTTGTAAAGTTTTTTTCTTTTATTGACGATTTTATGTCGTGAAAAGCCTGGCTTTATTTCAATAAATATGATTTTACCTTCACATTGTTTATTATTTTTAGGTAACACCTGCATTCCGCATGGTAATCCTATTTAAATTTGTCTCTGAGAAATCAAAATATATACGTAAACATTAAAATACCTGCTTCCATGTAGCTTTTTAAACACGAGTATGCAAACATGTTACTGCTTAGAAGATACGTCAATAAAAAATATTGTTTGTGAGTGAGGTCTCTGAAAAATTCCTGGTCCTTAACGGTGTAGGATGGAGTAAATAAATTAAATTAACTAAATATTTTTTTAAAATTATCAATACTATAACCATCGCATCCGCAACGATGAGACGATTATTTTTATATATGATCACACATATCACAGACTATACATATAAACATCATAAATGATTAGCTATGTCTTTAAGAAAAAATTGTGGTCTTGAACAAAATGACTGGATTTTTTTGTTGGTCTATAAGACTAAAGCATAATTGGTGGTCATAACAACAAAATGACTGTGGATTTTATGATTTATTTTAACATAATTTGTGAATTTTTTTGGTCTATTAGGGTCATAACAACACTGGTAGGAAATATAAACTCGACCTTACATACACTAACATACTTTAGAAACCTACACCCGATGACGACATCCATCAGATGAAATCAAGATGGCGGTCTCCAATAAACAAGATGGCTGCCTCCAGCAGACTATAATGGTATAATTTTTTATTTTGATGATAAATTTATTTATAAGATGTCGAAGTAACGAAAATCGCATGGGCAGGAGTGGGGAGCTCGATGATGATGGCATCGTAATGAAAAGTGCAACGCACATGAATGAGGAGCTCGATGACGAAGTCATCAAGTTTTTAAATTAAAATTTTATTAATATTTCTTTATAATTTTTAAAAAAAAATTCCCGATTTTCTATTTTATATTTGAGGATTTTCAAGATGGTGGACATGACGTCATAATTCGGTGGAATGTTCTGGAAAAGAAATTGGTGGAATTTTCTAGAAAAGAAAATGGCGTAATCGAAGATGGTCGCCGGGATCACAGGTCAAAGTAAAATCCAAGATGGCCACCGAAAGGGACGTAATCCAAGATGGCCGCCGGAAGTGACGTAATCCAATATGGCCGCCGGAAGTGACGTAATCCAATATGGCCGCCGGAAGTGACGTAATCCAAGATGGTCGCCGTGGTTCGCTGGCTCTCCCACCCCCACCCCTGTCCACACACTTACCAAATACACCTAGTAACGCTAATGGTCATACAAAAGTTAACATAAATGATGGTATTTAAACAATAACTTTTATCGATCTCTCCCGATTCCTTTATATTTAGGCGTTACGCATTTTTAATATTAATGGATCACATTTATCATTTTAAATATACGTATTGGACAGACATATGAAAAAAACACAAGATCTTTAAACGAGCGCGGTTAAAAAAAAAAAAAAAAGACTCCAACCTGACTGTGTAACATTTGTTGACCGGCACCTTTATTATTCCTCAACACTAAAATGTTGTACGAGTCGAAATAGTTATATTAAGGAAGTTAAATTACAGTTCTATTACAAATGACATCATGAATTATTTATAATTAGGCTTCAATGTTGGTATAGACGGAAATAGTATGTAATAGCTGGAGCTGGTCCTGGGTGTGGTGCCGACCGCCATCTTGTATTGTGATGTCACGGCGGCCGTCTTGGTTGCCCGTGACCTTGACCCTTGACCTTGACCCCGACGGCCATTTGGGATCCGCCATCTTGGATGACGTAATTTTGTTTTCTATAACATTCCGGCATTTTATTAAGCGCATCGTAAGCACTATCTAGTTACAGCCACATGCTGTTCCGTGTTCCGTTGTCTAATCACTGCGCACGATGCGTTCAGGAAGATGTGACATGTCGGCCGCGCGCATCATTATGCAGCCTATAGTGCTTGAATGGCATCAATGTAGTGCGCCATTACAGGGAACGCCTACCCTGACATATTTCCTTGTGGCATGGCCCCCACATTCGATTACGGGCCCTGGACCCAGGATCGCAGACGGGTCCCCTCCGGGTCGTTACCACAACGCCGAAATAACATAACGCCGAATTTCAAAATTGACCACAATGCCGAGAGCTAGAAAACTGCTGTGTACCACAATGCCGAAATACCATAACGCCGAATGTCAAAATTGACCACAACGCCGACAGCTAGAAAACTCCTGTGTACCACAACGCCGAAATAACATCTGAATGAATTTGTGTGTGTTTCTTAAATGTACCTTAACGCCGAAATACCACAATCAAACCTAACCTTACCTAACCTAACCTAGCGTAATATAACCTAACCTAACTTAACCTAGCCTTTCCTAGCCTAACCTAACCTAATCTAATCTAATCTAACCTAGTCTAACCTAACCTAACCTTTGTGGCAATCCTGCAATGACATTTTTCTGCGTTAGTGTATTTCGGCGTTGTGGTAATTCGGCGTTGTGGTACACAGCAGTTTTCTAGCAGTCGGCGTTGTGGTCAATTTGGCATTTCGGCGTTGTGGTGCGTCCCCGTCCCCTCCCATCCCCAATATTACAGTCACGCGCTGCACTATAATTGCATGCTTATTTCTTACCCACACTCTTTTTAGAATGTTATTCAACCTGAAAATACAGGGTATAATTATTATGGTTACTATTTTATAAGTTCAAACTAAGCTTTATTTATAAAATTATTTTACTTTAAAATAACCTCAGCGAGTATGTATATTTTTTCACTCTCTGAGATAAAAAATGAAAATAGTTACAGAAAAATAAAATTAGGATCCATGAAAATCATAGACACTGGCTAAAAAGTAAGACTACTTAACTTAATAACAAATTTTCGAGCTTTCTTCGGTCAAAAAATCATCAATTACATCGGAAAAGTCAAGATTCTTTGCCAATTAATTCTCAATTGCTAAATTGCTATATTATAATAGTTAAACATTAGCAATAAACAGGGCTGTGCCCAGGGATCCACCCAGCCCCACCCTTGTGTGGGGGCCCATGCATTGTGCAGAGCTTCAGAACAAACCACGCGGTATGAAAACTGCTCAACATATCCCGAGCGCTGTCTGTTTACGAAAAGCATTATGATAATACGCCGAGGGTGGGCGTATGGTTGTGTTTCGTTTGATTCGTTCTTAACAGGACACGTCCCATTCCAAGTTAATTATTTTATATTTACGTTCCACACGGATATCTGTCTGTAGGTGCCGCGATTAAACTTATTACGTAGGTAGTCGTGTGACTACAACTACCATGAGATAATCACACCAGTTCACGAGCGTTGACTTCAACAGGTAGCCAAAGCTAAGTCATATGCTATTTCAAAAAATTGGTTGTCTGTAAAGTCGGTTTACGGACGATAGTTTAACGTGACAACGTCATAACAAAACATTGTTGAAATGATTGCATACTTTTATGAATAAAATTGAATCATTTTTATTGAATTATCACTATTTTGTATGGATACAAAGAAGGAGTGAAATGAAATCTGCAATTTAATTGATGAATTTATTTTTATTTGCACTCATTAATTCGAAGAGATTATTTTAACTATAACTTTTATACATGTTTGCTATTTAACCTCTTCCAATCTGTGTTATTCTGTTAAGGATAGGACGATGATAGGAAAAGTAGGAATCAAATAGGAGTGTTTCAAGGATGATGTGAAGGAAAATGGCTTACCCAACACCAAGATGCAGTCAAAAATAATATATTTGCGCCACGGACTCTGCAGCAATGCTAGGAGGAACGGGTTAGCAAAGAGCAATGAAAATGTTACATTGAAATGCATGAAAACAGAATTACGCCACGGACTCGGTCGCAATGCTAGGCGGTTCAGGTTAGCAAAGAGCAATATAAAATGAGCGTAACCGGACACATCGAAACGGGACAATGTGTGTAACGGGACACTTTTTCGTGCGTGCAGCCGGCGTTCATCGATTTATTAGACATTATCACTTCAAAAAAAATTAACTTGGCCGCTCTATTACAAGTGGTATCAAAATATTTGAAATTGCAAGGTGGCGATGCCTAATCCCCTTCAAGTTTTATTTTCCTTCACATTACGTATTTTATCGTCAACCCTATCTCTGCTATGTTAATCCTAGGTTCATGTAGAGGCGCGAATCTGTGTGTTAATATGTGACTGGTTTTAATGTAAATACTACTTATTATCTTGTTTGTTTTTTGCAACGCCGGAGTTTTTTTAAAGTGTTAATTAATTTCTATCACATGTATGCCTATGCTTAATTTTTATAAATTAGGTAGGTACCTTTTTGGTTAACTTTTGTGATAGTTACCTCTTATCTTTGAACACATGGTTAAAGCATAATACTGCTTCCTATCTTGTTACCTATTTTATTTTCTATTATGTTTATGTTTTACTTATTTTTGTAAAATTTCATTGTACAATGTAATAGCAGAAAATGTGTTTAAGTGTAAGGAAAGGCGTACGTACCGCCTTAACTTCGCCACCAATAAAGACGATAATAAATAAATATATGATTTCTCGACAAATTTCCCTTTGCTGATTATACCTAGAATAGTTCTCTTGGGGCGTCCTGTGACACTGACCCACTTGTAGATGAAGACAGGGAAAATTCGCAGTCCTGATGAACGGGGAGAAAAAGGTGTGACCGGATCATTTGCAGTGCCACCTCAAATGGTGATAGCTCTGACCCTGGTATCGATCAGACGCGCAAATTAGACTGGTTTCACATGGACACGTCGTGTTCGGTCCGGTCTAGTAGTGAGAGAGACGTCGTGTCCGGTTTAGAAGTGAGAGAGACGTCGTGTCGTGGTGTGATTGCGGTCTGGTAGTGAGACACACTGTAGCCAGTGCCAGGGCCTGAGGCCGGCTCCATCAGGTTGATGGGGCGCTCGCTGTCGTTATCATGTACCGACGCAGATATGGAGAGCGCTGTTGACGTCCTCTAGCCGCTATCTTATCTGGTCCGCCCGCGCTAGTCCTCGCATTGCGAGACTCCTGGAACAGCTCTGCCTTAATCCAGACCCTGCTGGGCTGTCGTTAAAAGAGTCCATGTTTGGTACTTAGCGTGAACTCTTGTATATATAGAACTGTGTTGTGAGTTGACTTTGTGGCACTTGTACCGGGCCAAGTGATAGACACAGTTGAAATCACCCGCGCCCCAGCTTTTTTACAGTTGGCACCGTGTTGGAACACTGCAAGGGTTGGCGTCCATAAACCGCGAGAGTGGCATCCCTGCAGTGAGAAACAAAAAAAAAACAGTCTTCGTTTTCATCGGCATGATGGCGGTAGGTCGCAGTGGTGCGGGCTGATGCTATCGTGTAATTTATTTTGCATCGTCGGTTAAAACCAGCTCGATACATTCCACATATGTTTGTCATCATTAACAGTCCATTTTCCGAACACCTTGTCTGTGATCGTCTTGAAAAGCGAATTATGTTAAACAGTCTAATTCAACTTTACTCCCAAATGACTAAGAGCGACTGAAACTAATAGGCACCAAAATTGTGTTGGCTCAAAAACAAATATTTAATTAATTATTAGTTTAAAATGAAAAAAACCAAAAAGGCCACCTTAATTTTGGTATTAGGTTATTCATTTTTTTATATGATTTAATTTATAACATATTACAAGGCAATCGTGTAAACGCAGTATGTTTCACAAAATGTGGCAGATGCCTGGATACTTGTGAGTTTACCACGCTAAATTGAAGGTAATTAGCAAATTACTAATTTACATTAATAATAAAAAACTATAGAATTTAGGTTTCTGATTAACACCTTGAATAGCACATATATATAAATAATTATATATAAGTAACATAAGCTATTTCTTAAATGTCTGGCATTTTACCTTAGATAATGTTTTATTGCGTAATCATACACACTATCAAATTGCATACATTTACAAGGTTCTGTTTGAATTTTCATTTTTGTTTAGTAATTGTAGACCAGATATGGGCATGGGGGAGGCTGCATTTTTTATTTCTGTCAGAAAATCGCAAAATAGATAAGTTATTAAAAATAACGAGGAAATTTGAAATATTGGCATGGAAAATTCAAGGAAACGACAGGGAAAAATTTCCACATGTATAAGACAAATATATTTCAAGGAAAAAAAAATTAACATAACGTATCCATCATGTCTTTAACTGCATTCTGTAAATCCACGAACATTTCGTGGAATCTTTGGGTAGCAAAGTAGACTTGAATCACATATACATCTTCGCATTAATGATTGGAATACAGTGCTCTGACACTCCCTTGACAATCACGATCACTAGTTTCCCCAACCTTACGAGAACAGATTGTTTGGGAGGGGTCTGGGTTAGGCAAGTGGTAAGCGCCTGGGTTATGAAAATGGGAGTGGTCTGGGTTAGGGAAGTAGGAGGGGTCTGGGTTAGGGAAGTGGGAGGCATCTGGGTTAGGGAAATGGGAGGCATCTGGGTTAGGGAAGTGGGAGGCATCTGGGTTAGGGAAGAAGGAGGGGTCTGGGTTAGGGAAGTGGGAGGGATTTGGTTTAGGGAAGTGGGAGGGGTCCGGGCTAGGGAAGTGGGAGGGATTTGGTTGAGGGAAGTGGGATGGGTCTGGTTTAAGGAAGTGGGAGGGGTTTGGGTTAGGGAAGGGCGAGGGGTCTGGTTTAAGGAAGTAGGAGGGGTTTGGGTTAGGGAAGGGCGAGGGGTCTGGGTTAGGGAAGTGGGAGGGATTTGGTTGAGGGAAGTGGGATGGGTCTGGTTTAAGGAAGTGGGAGGGGTTTGGGTTAGGGAAGGGCGAGGGGTCTGAGTTAGGGAAGTGGGAGGGGTCTGGGTTAGGGAAGTGGAAGGGTTCTGGGTTAGGGAAGTGGGAGGGGTCTGGGTTAGGATTGTGGGAGGGGTCTGGGTTAGGGAAGTGGGAAGAATTTGGTTTAGGGGAGGGTTCTGGGTGAGGAAAGTGAAAGAGGTTTGGTTTAGGGAAGAGGGAGGGTTCTGGGTTAGGGAAGTTGGAGGAGTTTGGGTTAAGGAAGAGGGAGGGTTCTGGGTTAGGGAAGTTGGAGGGGTTTGGGTTAGGGAAGGGTAAGGGGTCTGGTTTAAGGAAGTGGGAGGGGTGTTGGTTAGGGAAGTGGGAGGGGTCTGGGTTAGGAAAGTGAAAGAGGTTTGGTTTAGGGAAGAGGGAGGGTTCTGGGTTAGGGAAGTTGGAGGGGTTTGGGTTAGGGAAGGGTAAGGGGTCTGGTTTAAGGAAGTGGGAGGGATGTTGGTTAGGGAAGTGGGAGGGGTCTGGGTTAGGAAAGTGAAAGAGGTTTGGTTTAGGGAAGAGGGAGGGTTCTGGGTTAGGGAAGTTGGAGGGGTCCGGGTTAGGATTGTGGGAGGGGTCCGGGCTAGTAGCCCAGGAAACAAAGGTTTCAACCTGTGAAAAATTTGTCCAAAGCTGAATTTTTGCACAGTGGTAGAGTCGACTATGCTTAATAACATACCGAAAGTTTACCGCTGTAGACCTTGTGCGTATCACTAAAAATTTGCAGTTAAGTCCTAGATGACAGCGACTTGCAGCAGTTCATTAAAATGCTTCCCATTTTCGCACTTTTTACCGTAGACTCTCGATAGCTATATGAATATAATCTTAAAGCACTACTACTCACATTTATAATGAATAAAGTTCTAAGTGTTAACATAAAAGGTAAGAAAAAAATTGTTTCATTAATGAAATAAGTTTTTTTACATCAGTCAAGGCAATAAAAAGACAATTCACTTAAAAATAAAGGGTCTTACGCAAATATTTCTTTAACAAAAGTTGTTGTATAGTTCTTAAGCTTTACAGGGACATATCTCTCAAAAGTCTAGCTTAATTTATAGGATCACTAGAGACTCCCGAGCTTATCAATGTCGTCTACGCACTGCGACAGAGCCACAGCCGCAAGCGCTGTGGCCACTCTCACTCCCACGAAATCGAAGATTTTTAATCTTTGTAAAATTTTCTCCTAACTGAAATTTAAAACAGTGGTAACATTCAAGTTTTCTAGCAACATTTGAAATGTTTACCTTCGCAAACCTTGCGCGGAACACCGAAAACGAGAAGTTAAGTCCTAAATAATAATTTAATGACCACTCAACAATATGGCACTATAACGTAATTACTATAGTATACTTTCAGAATAGGAAACCAAAACTTACTCAAAACATTATTCTCAATGATTAAATTTAAAAATCTTTCACTACGGTTTACTAAATATGATATTTATTCAACAATATTAGAAGAGTGGTGTTCTGAAAAGAAAAAAACACAAATGAAAATACGCATTACAAAAACACGTAGAGCCCGATGTGAAAACATTAAATAAAAGTAGTTGCAAAGTTCTTAAACTTTAAATTAGATTATTTGTTGAGAGCTTGGTACAATGTGTCTGACCGCTAAAGCAATCCGAGCCGCGTAGTGTATACTACTGCGAGGTTGTCGAAGTAGGCTCGGGTCGGGACGAATTTTGCCGTAAAGAAACAAAGGTTTTTAATACAGGGAAAATTATCCCAAAGAAAAAACTTTGTACAATTGCAGAATGAACGTTTCTTAGTAACATATCAAAAGTTTACCGATGCAAACCTTGTGCGTCACACCAAAAACGAGCAGTTAAACCCAAAATGTCAATTTTTTGCAACGATCCACAATAATTGATATTGCAAATGCAGTTTATGGAGTAGACTAACAGTATGGAACCCAAAATAATCTAGAAGCATTGTCCTATCTGAGGATAGTGATAAAAAGTACAAAGTTTAAACATATTTCAATAAAATAGACAATTTAAATCATTAAAGTTAACGAATTCACTTTCATTCAATTTTTAGGAAATATAAATACATTTTACATAAACTTAAAGAGCCCAAAATGGAAATCGCTTAGAGTAAAAGTTGTTGCATATTTATTCTTCTTTAAATTGGTATATTGTTTAAGTGTCTCATACAATTAGTCTGACCGCTGAAGCGATCCGAGCCGCGTAGTGTATACTACTGCGATGTTGTCGAAGTAGGCTCGGGTCGGGACGAATTTCGCTGTAAAGAAACAAAGGTTTTTAATACATGGAAAATAATCCCAAAGAAGAAACTTTGTACAGTTGTAGAGTGAACGTTTCTTAGTAACATATCAAAAGTTTACCGATGCAAACCTTGTGCGTCACACAAAAAACGAGCAGTTAAGCCCAAAATGTCAATTTTTTGCAACGATCCACAATAATGGATATTGCAAATGCAGTTTATGGAGTAGACTAACAGTATGGAACCCAAAATAATCTAGAAACATTGCCCTATCTGAGGATAGTGATAAAAAGTACAAAGTTTAAACATCTTTCTATAAAATAGACAATTTAAATCATTAAAGTTAATGAATTCACTTTCATTCAATTTTTAGGAAATATAAATACATTTTACATAATCTTAAAGAGCCCAAAATGGAAATCGCTTAGAGTAAACGTTGTTGCATATTTATTAATCTTTAAATTGGTATATTTTTTAAGTGTCTCATACAATTAGTCTGACCGCTGAAGCGATCCGAGCCGCGTAGTGTATACTACTGCGATGTTGTCAAAGTAGGCTCGGGTCGGGACGAATTTCGCTGTAAAGAAACAAAGGTTTTTAATACATGGAAAATTATCCCAAAGAAGAAACTTTGTACAGTTGTAGAGTGAACGTTTCTTAGTAACATATCAAAAGTTTACCGATGCAAACCTTGTGCGTCACGCCAAAAACGAGCAGTTAAGCCCAAATTGTCATTTTTTGCAACGATCCACAATAATGGATATTGCAAATGCAGTTTATGGAGTAGACTGACAGTATGGAACCCAAAATAATCTAGAAACATTGCCCTATCTGAGGATAGTAATAAAAGTACACAGTTTTAACATATTTATATAAAATAGACAATTTAAATCATTACAGTTGAGAAATTCATTTTCATTCAATTTTACGGAAAAGTTAATACATATTACAAAAATATAAAGAGCCCAAAATGGAAATCGCTTAGAGTAAACGTTGTTGCATATTTATTCTTCTTTAAATGGGTATATTTGTTAAGGGTCTCATGCAATTTGTTTGACCCCTGAAGCTATCCGAGCCGTGTAGTGTGTACTACTGTGAGGTTGCCGAAGTCGGCTTGGGGTCGGGACGAATTTCGCTGTTAAGAAACATGGAAAATTATCCCAAAGCAGAAACTTTGTACAGTTGTAGAATAAATGTTTCTTACTAACATGTCAAAAGTTTACCTTTGATCCCTTGTGATCAAACCAATAACGAGCAGTTAAGTCCTAAATGATAATTTCCAAACGATCCACAAAATTGTGTTTCGTAAATAATTTAATAACTCTATAAATACTTTTTTTAAGTAGGCTCCCAGTATACAGCAAACTTGGTTTGTCCGCAAACGCCATACTACTACGGTAATAGGAATATGAAATCACTACAGACAAGATTTTGTTCCGTTTACTATGGTGAAACCAGAGCTAACCGAGAAATGACCGAACGTCCCGGAAAGTTGTGATATTTGACGATATTGCGCGAGTAGCACACCCGTACGTGACTACAGAGAATGGATAGTTTCCTTAACCGTTAGGATTTCTGGTACGAACACCCTCTCACAGGTAGGGTCATAAAATACGGTCAAACTCTTGCAAAAACATCCACCACCGCTCTTTGCCACTAGCAATCCAACGACGTCAGCTAGGCGCAGCACTCAAATACATTAACTTATTAAAAAAAAACTGAATATGTAATGCTACCTATACGTTTTACAACACAACTCGTGTTTTATTTATTTTCTAAAAAAAATAAATCCTATTATTATAGGAATTATGTTGTAAAAGTGAAAAAAAAAAAAAACTCAGAGTACATTTACGATGTATCGTTTTATTCCATTTTTATGTAGTAAACTGATTTTAAAGAAGTAAATATATAATTTTTCATTTTGTCGAATACAGGCTACATTAAAATTTTGCATTGTTCTGATCTAAAATAAAAAGATGTATCAGAAATAAAAAAAATTGTTGCTAAAAAAATAATTTTTAATAATAAAATTTTTGAAACATAATAAATCCATGCAGATATAAAACCAGAGGTCCTCTAGAGTTTTTCATTTCCAAGTTCCAAGCAGAAATCGTTTATTGTTAATTTTATTGTATCAAAAAACATTCATATAAGAAAAAAATGCATATCTCATTACATGTAACATACACCCTCTCATATGAATTAGCTATGTTTTAAGTAATCCCTAAATAAGACCCAGTTGAATGAGTGTCGCAGTACGCAGTGTGTCGCAATGCCGCGCTGGAACGGCGCGGCGGTGGCCGTGAGAGATCAGTACGGCCGCAGTACACTGCAACGCTCGGGCCGCTTTAATGAGCCAACTAATTACGTTAGACTCTTTATAAATATACTGTCTTAAAGCTAAAGGTATAACCAAAAACATTTATTTGGACATTTTTCGCATTGGACTCTTCAAATTGGTGTAAATAGTATTTTTATCTGAGTGGCAAAGATAAAAAATAATATGTCATGAATTAATCGCTTAATATCACATCTTTAATATTAACAATTTATGCTTTTTTACAACATTAATGGCTGTATTAGAGTCTCAAGATTATTTTGGTAGTTTTATGGACAGTCTAAATTAAAAACTGTACAAATGGGTAGCATTTTAATGGACTGATGTAAGTCGCTGCCATCTAGGACTTAAATGCAAATTTTCGGTGATACGCACAAGGTCTACAGCGGTAAACTTTCGGTATGTTATTAAACATAGTCAAATTGTTTTAACGATGCGGAGTGTATCTGCGTGTCTCCCTGAGCCGAGTGTAAACATGGAGAAGAAGCGGTCAACCAATAGGATGCGACCTTGTCATCGACCAACGAGCACTTAAAAAGCGCTTGATAATATTCAGGCAATTAAAGTATAGTCTGGAGTGAAATGAATTCACGAGTTACAGGTCGTCAATAAAAGAATGTCCCAGTTTCAATGGTATATTATAACAGTTTAATTTAGACTATTTACAACAAATCTAACTTCAAATTGAAGGAAAATTAACCTATTTTTTCTTACAAATGTTCAATATGCCCACCTTTAGTTATACGGCGCACACATCCAACCTAAAAACCAATTCTTCCCACACTTTGGGTATCTAGTCCGGAGTAATGAAAGCAATAAACTCTTCAATTCTGTGCCTCAACTCTGGCAAATCGTTAGGTAGTGGTGGAACGTAGACACGATCTTTTATATAGTCCCAAAGGAATAAAATCGCATGGCGTTATGTCAGGTGAACGTGGAGGCCAGCGTAAAAGAGCTCTGTCGTCTCGACCATTACGACCAATCCAACGGTCAGGTACTTCGACAATTAAACTTCAAACGATACGCACGTTGAACTGAGATTACAGATTCACTCTTAGCAAATTGCAGAAAACAAAACGCTTTGAGCTCAGGAGTCGCCATTTTGCGTACGTGGAGCTGTAAGCGAGAGAACAACAAAGCAGTGCTCGCCCATAAGCTTATCGAAAACTGTTTGAGTTATTCTTTAATTGTAAACTTGAACCAAAACTCTATAACTTTTACAGTTGATATTATTAAAATTTATAACTGGGACATTATGTTATGGACATACTGTATTAGTGGCTCTATGGATAGTTCAAAACATATGCAAATCCATTCTGGAATTTAAAAAAAAATATAATTCTCACTTGCTTCTTGCAAAATTGTTACTTTGAAACAGAAATGATAAACATAATTCCTTTGCCTCCCCCCCCCCCCCTCACCACCCACAATCCAATTCCGAACTTCTGGGAATCATTAAGACTTTTGCCTCTTGTTCAAATAATATCTACTTACTTTATTTTACTTGTGCGAAGAAAAAAATTTCGTCACCGTATATATCCAATTAATTCTATAAAAACACTAAGGGTGTTTTTTTCACTCTTTTAAACTCTGAAGTAATGATATTTGGGATGGGGCTGTGACTTATAGAGTATTTAGCTGAGCGTAAGAACTCACTAGAAGATTACGGTAACTGGCTTTAAGGTGGATTTCGGAGAACCTAATCTGAGAGCGGCGTATCGCTGATATTACGTTTAAAGATAAGCGCTTCTGTTTTTAGAAATATTTAAGCTTGTGCGATAAGATCATCTTGAAGTACATAATTAATTCATGCGGGTTGCATAAGCATTAGTGCTGCCTTGACATATCCGTGTTCTTTGTGTGAAAATCTAGCTTGTAAACGTTTGTGTGTGCATTTGTCATAATATAGGTTCTTAGACACTCTCTGAATGACTTGAATCCAACAAAAAAATAATAATTAAAAGCAGAGTTCAGAAAAATTGGCCGTTAGTTTCGCACCCGCTGCAATGAAAATATCTAGTTATAACTTTGTGCTGCTTGTGTTAATGTCCCCCAGTTTATTTGGATGACTCTTGGACCAATAAGAATCCAAAGTAGTATATAATTATAGGGTACCTAGTTGAGAAGCATCAGAAGTCTGCAGCCAATGAACAGGTGACCTTTGTCCTAAGTAGTATGTAATAGCCGGTCCACCATCTGGTGTTGTTGCGTGGATTGTGGATAGTCGGAGTCGGATGATATCTTGGATAACCTTGACCTTCTAAATCTCGCTAAACTGACTCGTGTGAGCAAGTCTTTCAGTACTCGCCAGAGATGTGTAACATATAAACTCGGTAACGAGCTAATTCATGTATTCACATGTTGCAAATACACTTATAATATGAAACTCGGTGACGAAATTTATCGTAGAATTCTTTAAAATAATGCCGAGCGTCATAAATATATGCAAATTGTAATTTCAACTAAATTTCTGGACGCGAATCACACGTAGTTCAAGCACCCGCCGCTAGAAGCCGCCGCCGGAGCAGCTACGTAGACTACCGAATCATTCGATTTGCAGACCGATATTTTAAACTATAAAATGAAACGGCTCTGCTAAAAGGGAAAATTACTTGAAAGATAACCTAACCCCGGCTTTTTACTTATTTTCGGTAAGTTATTTTATTAAAACACTGTCCATTTGGTTTAAATTTCATTAAACAGTTAATGCTATAAAGTGTCCCTTTGGCTTGGTGGCCTTTGGTTCGCACCATCTGCCACAGGCGGCAGCACCGTGATTACACATTTCCGTTCCATGCGACTTCCGTTCCATTCACGAAATTATTCCTACTAAATGCAGTATACACAGAGCTGAGATGTTACACAGCAAAAAATTAAATTCATATTAATGAAAATGGTTTTTTACTTACATATTATACTAGTCACAGCAAGTAATATATTGTTACGATTTTAATAATATTTGAGTGGGAAGAACTGGGTTCGTATTATAGGGATAGCCCAATTATTTATTTTTTGCACAGTTTTATTGACTGCTAATATTTACAACACTAATACATAATCTCACTTAAAATGCCTACTGATCAATTACTCGCACTCAGTATCTCGAGTCCTCACACACCGCACATCTCGCTGGGCCGCACCTCTGGCGCAACTCTCGCCGCAGCACCCCTCGTGGACCTCCGTCGCCGAACTATCGCCGTACTCCCTTCGCCGAGCCACTGTCGCGGAGGCCGGCGTCCCAGGCTTATATAGACCCTGGCGCCCTTCTAGAAGTGACGAGCGCGGCTGGGGCCAGTCGCGTCATCCTATGCCGACCCGAAGCGTCGAGAAGGGCATCGGCAGCTCACGCGACGGCCCGCGGTATTCCCAAGGCTGTCCGCTGCACAGTGGGGCCAAATCCGAATTCCCTGGCCAAAAGTCTTAAAATTAATTTTTTTTTCTTTCGCGAATCCTGTAGTTATATTTTGAAATATAAGTGTCCAGGGCACCAAGAATTGCACAAATCACTTCGTTATGACGAATAGTTTTTGCACAGTAATTGAGAGAAGACAAAAAATTCAACTTTCAGAAAAAAATTTGATAATAAAAACGTCGTTTATTAATTGATGCACTCACTTTTGGTTCAACATTTTAGAGTTCTCATCGGTACTAGCTTAATCTACGTTCTTTTCTGATTCTTAGGGTACATATTTCGTATCGGGAAAGCTACAACTACCTTGCAAATTAACGTATTTTAATAAAATAACGGTAAAATTTAAGTAAACCTAACTGTTCTTTGAGCTACAAAATTTCCCCCAATTTCCCCCAACCAGATTTTTGTGTTTTTAGGTACCCTAATATGTACCCTATATAGCCCGAAAAATGGCATTTGCTCAAACTTGCTCGTTTGAAAGATACATAATTTTTAATTTGCCCGTGGAGTATATTCAGCTGCAGAAACTCAACTGGGCTGCGAGCGACCGTGACTGCCACACAGTAGGGCCAAATCCGAATTCCCTGGCCAAAAGTCAAAAAGGATTGACAGTTGGCACGAATTATCGTACTCGGGGGTTTTCGGGATCGCTGAGTTCAAATCCATTGTTGTTACATCGAAATTCGAAATATTTACTTCGAAATTACTTCGAAAACGGCGAAAATGTGCCTTAGACGCAGAAAACTGTGTATTTGCTGGGTTTCTGAGGTCCCTAATTGTAAATCTTTAAATTTTACGTCAAAATTTAATAACATTACTTCGAATTTTAATCAAAATTACTTCGAAAATACCACAACATTGATAGTAGCGTTAAAAAATTGTCCCCTGAATGATTTCGAGGTCGCTGAATTCAATTTGTTTATTTTTACATAAAATTCGTACTAGTTACTTCGAAACTACTTTGAAACAGCCAAAAAGAAGCGTTTGACGCAGAAAGCGGGATTTGGTTGGGTTCCCAACAAAATTGATAGCAAATCTATTAATGTTGCTTTCAAAATTCGAGATGACTTCTCCGCAATTTGTTCGGAATAACTTCGGAAGTGTCAAAACATTATTTGCACGTAAAAAGTAGAGCCTCGGGGTTTTTGAGGCCGCTTAGTTCAAATACCATAAAACTTATTTTAAGCTCGCAGTTTTACCTTTAAATGTGAAGTGGTCATTTGGAAATTGATTTGAAATATTGAAAAGTATAAGACTGACGATCAAAAACCGTATGTGATTAGGCTGATGGCAGTGATTGCAAATCGTTTGCTTAGGTTTGTATTTGACACGCACATCTAAAATAATTTTGTAAACTTTTTTAATACCATAAAAATTAAAAATTAAATCGAAGCTAACAAGTAGCTAAAATTAACTAAGAAATTATTTATGCTTCCACATTTTTTAAAGAAAACAATCATCAAAAATATATTTACTTAACAAGTAAAATAGTCGAATGATAATGAAATCTCTTTTGATCTGTAGCTGTCTTTGGCTAAAATGGCAATGCAAGAAAAACCCTCAGTCTTCCTCAGATTCACTATCAAGATTACTGGTGTCACTTCTACTGTCATCAACAGGTTGTTTTAAGAGGGCAACAACATCCCCACTCAGGCTGCCTGAGAATCTTTTGGGAGTTTCCCGTATTGCAGAGATAATCGGATCGGAGGAGGCGAGCATTAGATGAAAAACATCAGCATTTGTAGCTATACGTGAAACTTTCGTGATTGGGTGAGTTTCTTTCAGGTGCGTGACGATTGTCAAAACACCAATCACGGTAATTCATTGCGCAAGCAAACGCGTCCTGAGTGGCCCAGCCAAACAAGGCAACTACTTCTCTCGCAGACGGCCCGCCAATCACAAGGAAGAAACCACCGGTGCGCGTATTCCTTGTTGCAGTCTAATAGGCGTTCTGGTTCAGCTTTATTCGCGAAAAATGCCTGCCCCTAGAAATAAAGTATGATGACTAGAGACCCGTAAAATTCGCGGATTAATTTCGCGATAGGATAGAGTCCAAATACTTTTGACATTATTTTGCTTCAGTGATTGGACCACAGTTTATCTGAAGGACTCTGGGCCAATGAAAAATCTTTACCAGAAGAATTAGCGAATCACGGTCATTCCAGTCAACAGGTGTTACGAGTCGGTAACCAATCAAGCAGATGTAATTTGCACGAGTGCATATAGGATCATGGAGTCTATCCTTTAGGGATTTGAAATCGCGAATTTCACGGGTCTCTAATGATGACGATAGCTTACTCTAGTAGTCGAAAAAGCGAATCCACTATGGCAAGTATATTTTTACTTAGTTTTTTCTCGAAAAAAAAAATTTGAACGCTCATTAGACTGCAATGAGGTATGCCCGCGCCAGCTGTTACTACCTTGTGATCAGTGGCGTAGCGTGGGTGGGGCGGAGGGGGCGGCCCGCCCCGGGCGGCAGCCCGCGGGGGCGGGTCGCCAGTGAAGTGGGTTGAGATCTGATCTATGATTCATTCATTACATGTGTCAGACACACTATAATGTTCCATTTTTATCTAAAATTTTGCGTACCAACTATTTTTTAATATTTATTTAAAAGAAAAACTGCGAAATCATTGACAGAGCTCTTTATAACGTTTGTTTGTTTACATACGAACGGCAACATCGCATCACGCCGCGCCGCCCGGCGCGCGCGAGCCGAGTTGAGCGGCACTCCTTATTATGTTAATTACTCATACAAAATCTTTTGTTTCACGCGTCGGCCCGTGTCGATGCCTCTCTTTCGCACTCATTGAATTTAGTACTACGCATTGTACTGTAAAGTTTGACCTTAACCCAGGGCAAACCAAACAACTTCCGCAAACCGGGACACAGTAAAACTCCTATATTGCCCCGTACCGCGAGCGCAGGTAAACCCAAAAAAATATTAAAACCCAAACTAATAGCAGGCTTAAAAAATACTAATAAGGTTGTGAACAGTGAGAGGAGGCAGCAAGTTAAAAAGACACAAAATTTATATGACAACATTTAATATATATATATATATATATATATATATATATATTAGGGTGATGCTTAAAAATGAAGGTTAAAAAATTTAATGGTTCACCCTCTCATTTTATTCTCCCACATGTAAAATGGTCTAGAATTTTTTTTGGCTCTATTTAAAGTGAATTTAGGGGTCGCTACCAGCATTTAAAGTTTATAAAATTACCAATATTGCAGCACATGAATTTTTAATATAAGGAAATAAGTAATTTTAAAATACTTGAGCAACCAACCACCACTTAACACGTTAAAGGGAACATTGTCGTGCTGAGCCTCCCCTCCAAGCCACATCACCCCTCCCCCTCCTCAAAATCCCTCATTTACTCCTCTCCAACCAACCCACAGCCGAGGTCATGTGTGAGTGGCCTGTCAGTACCTGTCTGGGCAGTGTGCCTGTCTGATCTGTGCAGTTGTTCATGTAGCTTATCCAGAGTGTTTTTAAAAGTAATTATGATTGTGAGTGTGTGGTTAAAGTTGGTTATTGAAAGTGATTTTGGTTTGTGAATTCATAGTAAGTGTTTTTGCATTCATTGTTTAAATAGTAAACCAAATAATTACACAACAAAATAAAAAATATTATTTACTTGAAAAGTTTTTATCTATGTATGCTGCAAATTTATGAATTTAAACTGAAAAGTCATATAATTTATGGTTACTAATTTTATAACTATTAGTATTTACCATGGAACATAGTAAAAACTCTGCAATTTCTACAAGGAAAAAGACAGAAATATGGTTGGTCGGACAGATGTCTGAAACGTTCGTTCATACCATACTTTCATCTAACGGTAAAGCAAAAGATTCGTGAAGCTGCTTATTCGACCTCTAAAGATTTGCTAGCCGTTTGGAATAAGGCTAGGATACCTACCAGACAGCAAATACATGTTGTTGATAAAGTAGAAAAGTTATTCAAAGAGTGGCAGAATCTGAAGAAAAATAAAGAGAACAAATCTAAAAGATCAGCAGTATTAAGACTAAAAGAAGAAACATGGAATTACAATTTAGATTACTTATTTTTGTAGCGCATGCAAAGGCACTGGAAATGATTCAAATTCAAGAAGATAGAGACTTTTTAGTGTTGCAGCGTGAAAAAGGACGTCCAGGGAAAATAGGTGGCATTGACAAGAAGCTATCCAAGAAGGAAGAAGAGCAAGAGCGTAAAAAGGCTCGAATGGAGGTGCTTAAGGCAAAAGAATGTGATAGTATTAAGGCAATCACGTGTAAATCAGAAATTCCTAGCATTTTTTCCGATGATGAATCCTCACATGATTACGACAGTGACTTTGAGGGCCCTTCAACATCTAAATCTGGGGAAATACAAAACATAGGACTAAAGAAAAGAGAAAGAAAAAATCTGCTTAACAGAGAATTGACTACAAGCTTGGATGTTGCAAAAATAAGTGATCGCAAAGCAGCTCTTGTCCTTACATCCACTTTAAATCGGCTGGGACGTGATCCTACAAAATATAATCTAAATTTTTCTTCTATACGCCGCCAGCGAGTTGAATGCAGACAGAGCATAGCAGAATATATAAAAAAAGGAGTTTTCAGCTGCTGTACCTTTAACTGTGCACTGGGATGGGAAAATGTTAGAAGATATTACAGGACAGGAAGTAGTCGATCGTCTTCCAGTTTTAGTTTCAGGGAAAGAAATATGAGGAAGTCAACAGTGTTTTAGCAAAAAAGGCATTGAACAAAATTTGTGGCCATTTATGGTACATTTCTGAAGAACTGATTGCTCTATCTTTTTTTGATGATAACGTTGCAAATACAACAAAGAAAAAAATGGTGGAAGCACTGAATAAAGAAGGAGCTGAATTCTCTCCAAAGCGCATCACTGTTGACCTGGACACTATTAATAAGAAAGGGCTGAAGGATTTTGTCAGCAGTAAAACAAAACGATTCTTTTCCATCGCCGGAATCGATTCAAAGTTTATTGAAAAAAACATTGAAGATTGGAATAAAGACGAAGAATATGTCAATATGAAAGAAATAGTGAAGTCATTCAAGGTAGTAAATGATACTGCAGAGAGAGGAGTGTCCCTTATACAAGAATATAATAAAATTCTTATTCCTAATGAATACCAGAAACAGTACATTTTATTACTTGTAAAATCATTCAGGCAGAAGTATCCAGACTACAAAAAATCCACATTGTTGTCTGCCTAGTGGACTATAGCAGTTGGTTAGGTTTGATTTGAATAGTTTTCAAAATAATGTGTCTGTACGTATTTTTATTGCATCATTACGTTAAAACAAAAAAATTATACTCTTCGTTAAGAATATAAAATATATATATATATAATTTCAGACACATAATATATATATAAAATATATATATAATTTCATCACTGTATTACAAGACCATGTTTGATATAAATTTGTAAGGAAAAGAAAAGAAAAATAATAATTTGCCAAATTGTGTTTTTTTTTTACCATTTACCAGTTATTTTATTATGTAATTAAAACCAAATTGAGATAATTTTAGTATTTAAATTAGGTTTTAATAACATTTTTATGCTGAACAATCACAAACAACTGGGTTGTGATAAAAAATATTAATTCCCTAAAAAAAATTTTTTTTTGAAAAATTTTAATTTTGCAATATTTTTTATAACTTCAAAGCTTGGTAGCAACCCCTAAAAATTGTCAAAAAAAATTGAAAAAAAATATATTTTGTTTCTCTCATCAGGTAGAACAAAACGGTGGGGTGAACTACAGCAAAAATAAAAATAATTTTTCTTTGGTCTTTTAAGCATCACCCTAATATATATATATATATATATATATATATATATATATATATATATATATATCATAAATCGTTTCATCACAAATCGGTGCATCCATCATAAAATACATAACCTATTACTACTTATAAAAAATAGCTATATAATAATACTAAAAAAATACTTTAACAACTCCCCCGAAAAATTATAATTTGATCATATACTTCGGAGCTCCGAAAATTAAATATAATTACCAAAAAGGCATTAAAAATATATAAGAACATAACTCCGCTAGACTATCAAACTTGACTATATTGTCGATTGAACAAGAATTGGCTGCTAATATTGATTTTGACAAAGTTATTTCTGACTTCGCTGCTCATAAGGCCCGTAGAATCCGCTTGTAAAACCGCTCATCCTATTTTAACTTCAATAAAAGGTACCTCATTGTATGTGAAATTTAATTTTAACTAAGCACCTATAGAATGGGGGCGGCAAAATGGGTTTCCCGCCTCAGGCGCCGAGATGGCACGCTACGCCACTGCTTGTGATTGGCAGCCTAGTTTGGCCGGGCCATTCAGGATACGTCTGTTTCAGCGCTGAATGGCTGCGATTTCGTGTGCTGACATGAGGCATGCAAGTGGATGACACTCAACCAATCACGAAACATAGAAAAACGCTTAAGTGTTTGTACGTACAGCTAATCAGGATTTTTTTTGCGAGAAAATATACACGTGGCAACCAACACAGACAAAAAAAAATTCCTCTGTACTTTTACAATTGATTCCTTTGGAAACCAGATGCCAAGAGTTTGTGATACAAGAAAAATATTTTTAAATTTCTTTACTTATTTTTGCATATATATGGCATAATTATATTTTAATTCATGTTTTATTAAAACATAATTTTTTAAACCATTGAAAAAATAATCTATTATCAAACAAATACTTTATTTCATTGAAATATGTTTATTATTTACGCAGTTAATACTGGAAAGCTATTCAGGGAACGGTTTGCAAGTAACTTTAACTATTGGAGGTACTGGGACAACACAAAGCATAAATACCCGGGTAAGAATCCGAACCCAGTATTACTGCGAATACTATTTTGTTGCGATACAGTTGTTCTCATGCAAATGTACAAGTATACAAATATTTGTGCCATTCACAAAAAAAATTTAGTGTACATATACATTGCCTGGCGTAGTATATCCCACGAACGAGTCGATTTATCGGACAGTTCTAATGGTAGTTAGGCTTAGACTGTTATCATGACGACACGAGCGTACCACTATGCCACATTTTTTTTACAGATGAACGTTGTCAGCTATCGTTAGTCTCGGCAGGTGTGCCAACTTTATATTCTTCACTCCTTCGTGCAAGTGAGTTGATCCAGGGGTTTCTAAATTGAACAACTTTGTTTTAATCTGCAGAATGTTTTTCAATCACTAGTCTCTAAATCTGACTACGTGCAGGTTAATAACGTGTAGATGAGGCTAAGTTTCTAATCGTGAATCCGTCTCTTCTTCACTCCTGCTCGGAATAAGTGAATTCAGCTCGTGAAATTCCGTTCTCTTTTACTTTGGCGAGACAATCTGCTGGCAGACAAATAAGTGCTGGAATCAACTTAAGATCAGTCGCTGGAGTAATGAAATGAAATTCTAAAATATGTTGATTGTGAAAAACCACTTGTAAATCAGTGAACCTATGTAATTAAAAATAGCGAGAAAGTAGGATTCGACTGATTAGTGATGAAGCACTTTTCCGCTCATTTAAATTCAAAAAGTTTGTTAAAATTTTTTTATTTGTGTCACCCAGAATCAAATCTATGTTCACTTCATACACACTGGTGCATTACATTTACACAGATCATACGAAAATGCGAAATTGATCACTTTTCTTGACAATGGATTTCGAAATGTACATTAATTTCCTGTGGAGTTCAGATGAGACACATACTTCTTCTTCTTCTTCTGTAAATTTGTAAAAATGAAATCTAATTGACAAAGTTCGTGTCTGGTAAAAGGTAAAATTACTTAAACTTTACAATGCGTAGAAATAACTTGTGCATACACTGAAAGAAAATGCTTAAACTTTCTAAACATTTATTGTATAGATATGATTTATCGTCAAAAAAAATATTTGGGCCAAGATAGTTGACAGTACAGTGTAACGTCTGCTTACTATTTGAAGTGAAATCATTTGTTTTAAAATCCGTGGTTATTTGAAACGAATGCAGCATTTCGTTCTTTTTGGACCATTCAAGATGCATACTTAAAAAGACCTGCGAAATTTGATTTATTTTCTGGTGTCAGTTAAGGCTGCAAAAACTTGTGGTTAATCTTTGTTATGTTAGGCGTTCAATGGCGGTTGCCAAATTTTACCTTCTCTGAGTGATTATTTCCTTAAGGCGTGCTGGATGATCTGCGACCGAATGTCAAATGTCGTTCAAGTGAACAAACATTTGCAGTGTAGTCTGTCGCCAGTGATTGCTTCCGGGGGGCGGGGGGCCACATTGGATTCGTTTTTTCGACTGCTAGAGTAAGCTATCGTCATCATACGTAATTTATTACCTACCAAAGCACACTAGTTTGAATCACCAAATCGTCAGCTTTCGTACAGTTATAGACCTAAAAAATTCGCGGGTTCATTTCGTGTTATGCTAAAATTCAAATAATTATACCTTAGTGCTGCTTCTGCCATTGATTCACTGTTAATCTGGAGGACTGAGGGCCAATTAGAGACCCTCACTCAATACAAGTGTCGAATCCCAGGCCACCCAGTCGAGACGACTCACAAGTCAGCAGACAATGAACAGTTGGCATTTGCCCGAGTCTGTAGAGGATATTGGAGTCTATCCTGGAGGTCATTGAACCCGCGAATTTTTTGGGTCTCTACATATAGTCCATCATATTGTCGAACATCTTGAAAATATGTAAATATCACCCAAAAAAATTCTAAATAAAAACCTCTAGAACTATTTTAAAAATTTATCCAATAATGTCCTTCAGAAGGGTACTGGTTAAAGAAATATTGAAGTAAATATTTGATGTGTAACATCTTAGCTCTCGGTATACGGCATCTGGTAGAAGTAATTTCGTAAATGGAATAAAAGTCGCAAGGAAGGAACATGTGTAGTCACGGTGCTGCCATCTGTGGTGGATGGCACTGACCAGAGTTCACAAAGCCAAAGGGAGACGTTTCATAATATTAACTGTTTAATGAGTTTTTAACAAGCTGGGCAGTATTTTAATAAAATCCCTTTAAAAAATCACGTCCGAAGCTGGGGTTCAGTGTATTTTTTTTAAAAATATATTTTTAGTGCTTTTATTGGAGCAGTTTTGTTATATATTTTAAAAATTCGCTCTGCAAACGGAATGATTCGATAGTCGACGTAGCTGCTCCGGTTCCGGTGCGAGCTACGTGAGATTTGCGTCGAACATTTTAATTGTAAACACACTTGTGTATACATATATTGATCACGCTCGACATTATTTGAAAACTCTACGTTAAATTTCGTGTCCGAATCTAGTATTATAATGGTCTTTACAACATTAGAACATATTAATTTTTTTTTACCGTTACCGATGTTCGATGTTACACATCTCTGGCGAATACTGAAATACTAGCTATTTTTTCTAGGGATTTTAAAAAAAGTTATCAAAGACGCGTTTAAAACTAATAATAATTTAGCCGGTATCTAATATCTATACTCAACTTGCGTGTACATATATTGATCACGCTCGACATTACAGTAGAACTTGGATAATTCGAACCTCAAGGGACCAGTCAAAAACTTCGAATTATCCAAAAATTCGAATTAAGGAAGTTCGTAATATAAATAGGGCCAAAACAATAAAAAATCATATTTTCTATTAAAACTCTTTATTGGTTGACATTTTTTGAATAAATACATCGATTAATGCCTAAACGATACATACATATTAAAATGACCTTAAAACTATTGAACTGAAACATAAAAACAACCTATTGTTTTTGAAAAAAGATGATATTTTGGCCTGTTTTCTCGAATTAAGGCTCTCGGCCATTACAAAAGATTCTAACTTATTCAAAGAGATGAAGTATGAATCACTTACATTAATTCGGCTCTCAAAAAAACGTCTAAGTTCTTTTATGTGATTCATGGCGTCAGCTGCACTCGGCACCGGTTCTTCTTCTACTCCAGCGATATCTTCTTCCGAACCTTCCCCGTCATCGTCTTGCTTCTCACGGCCGAGCACCTCTGCGATGATTTCGGTGTCAGCGACGTCACCGCACACCGCAACATCTTCATCGACATTGAGAAAGTCTTCGTACGAGATGGTCGGGTCGGCTCCCACATTCTCCCAGCCGTCGACTGCTGCTGGAATGGCTTCCGCTTCAGTGGCTTCCACAGTTTCGTCCTCGGTTTTAACAAAACCTGCCTTTTTAAAACAGTTTTTGATTGTTTCTGGCTTCACTCTGTCCCACGCTTGCTTACACATTCTGGAAGCTTGCAGAATATCGAGCTTTATTTTCAGGGCGTTTCCATCTCCGGACAGTATGTTTTCTACCAGCAAGGTTCTGTAGAAATGTTTCAAATTTTTTATAATCCCTTGGTCCATTGGCTGGACAACAGATGTCATATTGGCTGGGAAAAAAACCACTTTAACACATTTCAACACTGGTATGGTGTTATGCGCAGTACAGTTGTCGATGAAGAGGACCACCTGACGCTTTTCTTTAATAAACTTCTTGTCCAACTTTATTAGCCACTTTGAAAACAGGTCGCCTGTCATCCAAGCGTTTGAGCTGTTAACGTAATCCACCGGTTTCGACTTGACATTCTTAAAACAACGGGGATTAGCCGATTTTCCAATCATCAACAAGGGCAGCTTTTCTGAGCCGTCCATGTTTGCTCCGACTAAAAGCGTCACTCTTTCTTTGCTTAGTTTTCCACCATGACATTTTTCGCTTTTAAATGCCAATGTTTTGTCCGGTGTGCATTTAAAAAAAAGGCCAGTCTCATCAACATTGAAAATATTGTTTGGGTCTCTATCTTGGATCATCTCTTCTAAATCTCGCTTCCACTGGCCGGCTTCTTGCTGGTTCACTGCCCCACTTTCGCCACAGACTGCTTTGAACGTAATTTTATTACGTTCTTTGAAACCATCCAGCCATCCAGTGCTAGCTTTGAAATTTTGTTTGCCCAATTCTTTAGCGAATTGCTCGGCCTTTACCCTTATTAGGGGACCACTCAACGGAATTTTTTTGTCTCTGGCTTGCTTGAACCACTTAAGAACACAATTGTCGACGTCTGGGTTATCTGGTTCTCGTAGTCGTTTTCGGTCTTTATCAAATTCCTCTGCACTGCTGAGAATTTTATCTCTATTCTTCAAGAAAGTGGATAGAGTGTTGGGTGGAATCCCAAAGTCCTTCGCGATTTCCAATTTCTTTTTTACGCCTTTGTCCACTTCCCTAATCGCCGCTACTTTTTCAGCTAGAGTCAAAGTTTTATAAGCACGGGATTTTGTAGACGAGGTCGACGCCATGGTTGCTACTCTCACAGTTCACTCACTAAACGTCACTGTACGTAAAAACTACACGTAATCACACATCAAAAGACAATTTTAAATAAGCTACAGTACACTGTATGTTACAAAACAGACGATACACAGAACGATGCACAGTTGTACAGTACGGAGTGGAGAGGGGTGAGTGTGGGGAGGGGTGACCTTGGAGACACTACTGCTGCGTGTTGTTGCTACGCGCAGGCGGTCGGCACTCGGCACAAGTGTGCGGGAGGGGAAGGGTGAGTCATCACACTACAAGCTACCGCGCATTTGGTCAAACGCTTAACTTTTGCCGAGTATTGTTTGTAAAACGTATTTCCCGATAAATTTACAATTTTTTGAGCCGTAGTTTATAATTTATTCACTAAATTAGACGCACCAAAAATTCGAATTATCCAAAATAAAATTCGAATTATCCACGATTTTTAGCATTGTTTAGATACAAAATGCTAGGGACCAAGAGGAAAATTCGAATTAAAGAAGATTTCGAATTAAAGAAGTTCGAATTATCCAGGTTCCACTGTATTTGAAAGAACTCTACGTTAAATTTCGTGTCCGAATTTCGTATTATAATTGTCTTTGCAACATAACTTATGAATTTTTATTATGTTCGATGTTTCACATTTCTGGCGAATACTAAAAAGCCAGCTATTTTTTTCCCTAGGGATTAAAAAAAACATATCAAAGACGCGTATAAGACGAATAATAACTTAGCCGGTATCTAATATCTATACTCAGTTATTAGTATCTAGATGTTAAGTCAGTTAAGCTCATATCGGGGAATCGCTGAGGTATTTGTGAGATTGATATTTACGCGATAACATTTTAAAATATTTTCGTAGGCGCCTCATAGGTCTGAGGAACCGGTTTAAGGTATGAAAAATTCTACAAACGGTGATGTTAAGTGGTATAGAGAAATGCAAGGAGCCTTTATCTTTAAAATATTTCAGGTTGAAATTATAGGTCACCGCCTCAAAGTGGCGCGTTGCCGCCGCGGGGACTGCTCGCCAGTTGTGTGCCCGGCGCGTAGAGGCGAGGAGGCACGTGACGCGCGAGTAGGGTTACCAGACGTCCGGCAAAAGGACATGTCCTCCTTTTTATGTATTTTTTTGCGTCCGGCCGGATTTTCCTTAATGCTCCAAAATGTCCGGCTTTTTTATAAAGTGAGATAATTCCTGCAGTTACACTCTGAGTAAAGCGCGCGCTGTCCGCAGAGTCATCCCACTAGTAAGTAGTACTATGACAGCTTGACAGGAAGAAGCACATTTTAATATGCTGTATATGCGTAGTTTGTTTGATTCTTATTAAATGACAAAACATTGTAAAATATCGTACTCCATTATAATTAATTCATGGCTTTTTAAAAAAAAATATATTGTCCTCCGTTTTAGTGAAATGTCCTCCTTTTGCGAGATGAAGGTCCTCCTTTTTTATTATCAGTGTCTGGTAACCCTACGTGCAAGCCAGTGTCGCCCTTAAGGTCCCCGCGCTTAAGAGGATTCATCATAGGGAAAATAATTCTGCTCTGCCTTTTCGGTAGTCTTCGTACGTGACGTGGTGGGCGGAAGGTTGAGAAAGTCCGTGGGGAGCAAGGCAGGCGAGGATGAGCTGTAAAATCAGCGGGTGGTCTGGGGTGCAGGGGGGTTTGAAAAGGTCTTACAATGGCTTAGGTAAAGTGGTTGAAGATGACCGCGAAGAAGAAAAAAAGGGGGGGGGGGAAGGTCCCAAAGTTTCTATTCCCTGCACCAGATTGTAGTTTTCTGTATCATCTTTAGTTACCGCCGCACAATAAATAAATCTGTGAATCATTCAAAGCTTTCCATAAGGTATCTGTAATGCATGATGTGATAAATGAAAAATAATCACATAAAATTTAAAAATTATATTCAAAATAAAAAAAAAATGTCAAAACATTGTTTCATAACATATTATTTAGATTTAATACATTTGCGGACCTTTTATAATAGAAACGGGTACAACACTTCTCTTACAGATATACTTAAAAATCGCCTACGCAGTTGTGAAAGTAAAAAATGCATATAAATAGATATACAATTTTGTTGACTATACGTTTTTAATAAATTCCATAACTAGTGAAAAAAACTTTGTGTACAATATTCAAACCATACACTTTACATAACAATAACACAATCTATAGTTGTGCAAATTATCTGTGTTAAAGAATGTTTGTAAAAAAAATCCTACTAATATTATAAACGCGAAAGTTTGTAAGTATGGATGGATGTTTGTTACTCTTTCACGTAAAAACTACTGAATGGATTTGAATGAAATTTGGCCTACAGATAGCTTATAACCTGGATTAACACACAGACCCCATATTAATATGAAATTCCATCCCTAAGGAAGTGAAAAAGTGATAATTTCATTTTATAACAGAAAAAATCATAGGTCATAGACATACAAATAGTGAGTGAGTGTCATTTCTCTATGTCTGACACACAATCATACACATAGTAAGGTCTGGCAAATTAATATTTTTCTCCTTGGTGAGACCAGGCCGCTTAGTGGAGTTCGCAGCGGCTAGCAAAATAAAGGCGCTAATAACAGTTTTGTTCTTAACTTCGTCAATAGATAGAGTTGCCTTGAATTTTAAACGCACCATCGTTTGATGCGTTTGTCATGTCTTTAATTTTCGTTTGTTTGTGCCGTATGCGTTCCTATGCCATTCATCCGATTGCGATGAAATTTTGGTGATTAGTTATGCGCATGCCCATGAAGGTTACTGAGACGGTATAACTATTTTTCAATAGTTGGAGCACGAATCGTGTCAAAATATGTGTTTATTTATTTTTATATAGCGACACTTCGTCTGTTTTTGTTGTATAAGTGCGCATGCATGACACAATTTATTTAAATATAAAAGAGAGACAGAGATAGAGTGATTGAGATATATATATATATAGTGAGATAGATATATATATATATAGTGAGATAGAGACGGAGAGATAAGTTGAGATAGAGCGAGGTATAGATAATGAAATGGGTTAGATAAAGAGATATACCTATAGATGTATAGAGCTATATAGAGACTTATATATATAAGATATAGAGATAGTGGAAAGTATATATGTAGCTATAAAGAGATAAATAGAGATAAATAGATACATAGATGTATATAGATGTAGATAGAGATAAATATATATAGAGAGATGGATAGATGATTTGTATATGTGGAACTACTTCAAACATATTACAAAACAAAACTGAATGAAGCATTGCAATGCAGGCCGAGCATTAGCTAGATAATGGAATCATTTCAATATTAGTAATCTCTTATTTTTAGCTTTTTTTATATATTGCTTTATAAAGTCTAAATTACATACAGACCAGGTAAATAAGTATAAACTGGCAGAACAACGTCTGTCGGGATCTGAAAGTGATTTAAATTAATTTTCACATTTGACATTCAAATCAAGAAGACAATTACCAACTACGCCCTGTGTTCAGCCCGGGCAAGGCCGGGTATTTCAGCTAGTATATCATTAACGTTTATTAAAGTACCAGACACTTTTGCATTAAACCAAATAATAAATAATAGTTTAAAAAAACTAGAAAACACGCTTTTATAGAAAATTGAACTAAAAAATAGAAAATAAATTTTAATAAAACTGAATTTAAAATAGTGTAAAAAATGTTTTTTATTTTAAAAAAAATAAAGCGTGGGGTGCATGGTGTCAATAGTTATAATTATTTTATTGACAGATATGAGTAGAAGGATTATCATTTTGATAATATATTAAAAAGCACCCCACGCTTTTTTTTTTAAATAAAATACCTTTTTTACAATATTTTTAATTCAATTTTATTAAAATTTCTTTTCTATTTTTTTTTAGTTCAATTTTCTATAAAAGCGCGTTTTTTAGTTTTTTTAAACTATTATTTATTTTCTACTTTTTAGTTTGGTTTATTTATAATTTAAAGTGATACTTCTTTATCGACGTATGAAAGAAATTTTATAAAAATGTAAAAAAACTTGATAGTTATTACATCAATTACTATTAAAGTAGTTTTTGAATAGATATTGGCTGCAGTTAAAATAAAATCGATAAATATTGTTTTATCTCAGGAGTGTCTCTAGATGTGGCTCAATTTTTTATTTATTACATGACTTTACTATAGAGACCGGAAAAATTCGCGAATTCATTTCGCGATAGGCTAAAATACAAATATTTATACCTCAGTGCTGCCTCTGCTATTGGCTCACAACTCACCTGGTATACTCTGGGCCAATGAGAAACGTCCCACCAAAGCTTTATCGAATCACAGGCTGCTACGTTAGGACGTCTCACAAGACAGCAGCCAATGAGTGGGTGGTATTTGACCGAGTGTACGTAGAACTATGGAGTTCATCCTGTAGATCATTGAACCCGCGAATTTTTCCTGTCCCTACTTTACTATTAAAGTGATGAGTAGATATTGGCTGCTTCTAAAATATATATCCAATATATCGTGTTGAAGAACTACAGTACTTAATAATTTCAATATACTGCTATGAAAATCAATATATTCGGGAAGTCATTGATGTTTATTCTAAGTCAGCATATCTGATGGGTGACATCCTTTGTTTTCAAATGTCTCACAAAACATTTTCTCCCATTTGTTCCGGTCCGATTCCACTGTAAGTTTCATTTGCATGCAGTTGTACCAAACTACACTGGAGTATTCTAAGAAATGTTTTAAAATTTCTATTTTCTTTTTGTCTTCTTAGATTAGCAAACATTTACATTCTTTTTTGAAATCTTTAATCCACTGGTAAGCTTTTGAGTTTCTGCCCGTGAATTTCTCAATCATGAAATCGTATGCAAATTTTCCCTAAATTTTGAGTTTCAGATATAGATTTTTTTTCTTCAAGAAATTTTTCTAACAGTTTTTCCAATTTTTTATTTGATCCACTAGGTATAGATTTAACACTTTTTGTTTTTTCCTCAATTTCGTCGAGGTAAAAATCCTTAAACTGTATGTTTTGCTCTTTATCCAAATATATTTTTTATATATCATCTGTCAAACTTATCCATACTTTCCGTGTTTGATGTCTTTTATTTAATGATTTGCTGACTTTGGCATAGTTTGGAATATTTTTAACTGTTTGGTGTAGATTTGCAGGTTGGTGTTCGAGTGTAATTTCAAAAATCTGCCATCAGGTGTAGCTATTGAGGTTATGCATATGGTGTTTGATTTCCCATCTGCTGTTGGTTTCACAGCAAAATTAAACCTCAATTTTTCCATGTTTCGTGAAATATTTGCAGAAAATGTTGTTTTATAATGATGTTTCACTCTTGGTTAATTGGTCAAATGAAACAAATACATAATTGTGTTTCTCTATTTAACGAAAGAAACAACATTTAAAGCCCTTATTTCAGGGAATTTTGTTTTCATATTTTTACAAATATAGATAATATTCTCTTCAAGAAAGTATATTGTTCACAATAATCATAACCCACTCTCACTTTTCATTTAATTAAATGTCACAATATTTAGTAGGCTTTGTTTATATCGCACCAAAGACAAACTGAAAGAAAATAGTTCGCACATGAGCGAAATGCGAACTCTTTTCTTTCAGTTTGTCTTTGGCGCGATATAAACAAAGCCTACTAAATATTGTGAAATTTTATAAATTGACAAAAATCTTATTTTGCAAATTTAATAATGGAATAATCTTATCAAATTAGTGTATTGTCATCGTTCTTCGATAAATCTACAAAGTTTGAATGAAATCTGGCCGTTTAAAGTGGGTCAAAATCGCACCCAAAGGAGTCGGTTACAAACATACAAACATAAAGGTGAAGCTAATATAAAGCATGTAAAAATAAATCAATTATACTTATTTTGTAAACTTGTATTATTACCCTTTATTTTATTTGTTGAGAGAAAAACATGAAACAGTAAATTATAAAACCATTACAGAATGGCAATTTTAATTGTTAAAGATATTAACATTATCAAACAACACTTTAAAATAAATATCGCGCGCTTTCACGGTTTTTGCTTTGCCTTTGGGTTCTAGCCGCGTCACATTGGAAGTTATTTCGACGTTGCGGAGTGCATTGCAGCCTCTATCTTTAGGGAAGCAGCAGCAGTCGTTTCTTACCTACTGTCAGTAACAGTAAGTAGTAGGTTACTGACGAACAGTAGGTAGTAGGTTACTGAGAGTAACAGTAGGTAAGAAGCGACTTCTGCTGCTGCCCTGAAGATGGAGGCTGCAACGCACTCCGAAACGTCGGAAAGAACTTCCATTGTGACGCGGCTAGAATCCAGAAGACAAGAACATTTATTAAAATGTTTCTAGTTGATTTGATAACTTAAAGTATTTTAGTAAATTCTTGATTATTACCATAATGTTCCTGATTTGTTATGAAGTCGCTTGAAATCTCGATTATCAATGACTCCGACATCTTATCATGTTTATCATTGGCCAAACATTATTAAATTTGCAAGAGGAATTACCTCACAGAATGTGCCCGCCAATTTCAAACTTACCATACATAGTTTATCAAATACAGACACACATACAGACTTATTAGTACCTCTGGCCTGCGCCTCTTTTTCCTGTATGCTGATAAAAACAATCTGGCTTTGCTAGACTTCCGAGCCATTGATAGCTACACTTCCTTCTTCTGGCGAGTTGCGAACCTCAGTTTTGGGACAGCTCCACAGCAGGTAGTAACCCCCACCCCCTGCACTCTTCCCTATTGTTGTTGTCAGGCTCGGGCAGAGTCCTGCGCCCAGCAGGGGTCAGCTTAGCAGCTCCACAGGGGGGAGGGCTCTCGCTGTCTACACCTCTTCTTCCCTTCTCTGCCTCCCACCCAGTTTCCCGCGCGACGATCATCTTTTTGGCCCAGCAATGTGTGCATTACTTTAGAAATACATAATTTTCATCAAATATCTCAATTACGACAGTGAAAACACAGAAAGAAATTTATTTTATAAGGTTAACACTATGTTTCCAATGAAAAATATTTATGAAATATTCAATTAGAACTTCTGAAAATCACACTGAAAACAGCTCAGAAACAGTACTTTCAATGCGGGATAAAACTTATATAATCACAAAAATTTAAAAAAATTATTCAATAGAAACCTTCCTTATACCTTTCTATATTTTTCAAAATTTTTTATTTCTTTTCAGTATTAAAATTACGCCATTGAGACTTGGAACCGCGAGACCCTGCAGCACACAATTTTAGCAGCTGTGATGAATCCTCTTAAAGTCCAGCCAGACGGCAACCTTATTTGCCATTCGATTGCATTCTTTGCGTAGAAAACAATTTTACGTGATCATTAGAGACCTGAAAAATTCGCGAATTTATTTCATGTTATGATAAAATTCAAATAATTATACCTTAGTGCTGCTTCTGCCATTGGTTCACTGTTTAATCTAAAGGAATGAGGGCCAATTAGAGACCCTCACTCATAGAAGTGTCGAATCACAGGCCACCCAGTCGAGACGACTCACAAGTCAGCAGCCAATGAACAGTTGGCATTTGCCCGAGTGTGCAGAGGATATTGGAGTCAATATTGGAGGTCATTGAACCCGCGAATTTTTCTGATCTCTAGTAATCATTAGGGCCATGCATATTTCGCGAAAAGATTCCAAGATTAGCTGAAAGTTAAAACACTGTAGCATCGTCTGTGTTTCATGATTGGCTGAAATTCTTTCAGGTGCATGACGATTGTTAAAACACCAATCACAGTAATTCGTTGCGGAAGCAAATGCGTCCTGAGTGGCCCAGCCAAACAAGGCAACCATTTCTCTCGCAGAAGGCCGCCAATCACAAGGAAGAAACCGCTGGTGCGCTTATACCTTGTTGCAGTCTAACAGGCGTTCAGCTTTATTCGCGAAAAATGCCTGCCCCTAGAATTATTCATGACGGAAGGAGGAGGAAAAACAGGCCAAGATGGGGGGGGGGGTGTGTGGAATATTCGCACTGCAACAGGAAACAGCTTTTTAACAAAAAAAATTTTAATTTTACAGTTTCATCGAAATACTTTATCTCGTTTACGTAGATAACATTTTCCAGACAAACCTCTTGTCTATCGGCGCGCTATCTTATCGCACGAATAGTTTGTGCAAAGGAAAGAATGTTATTGTCGGGCAAGGACAGCTGTGACAAAGTGCCATGATGTGAATTTCATCCTCGAAGACACCATGATGTAAGTGCAGATGTCCTAAAAGGTTACGTGCATGTTAGTAAATGTGTGATAGCAATTTCGTGCCAGTTAATGCCAATTCCTTGCAGGAGTGTTATTATGGTTGCTTTAAAGGTGTATATAACGTTTCAGGTCATTATTGTATGTTTAGTTTCCACGTGGTTGAACGCGCTGACTTTTTTGAGTGTCTGTACTTTCACAAAATGAAGAAAAAATGTATCACACACTTTTTGCATGATTTTTGGAGATGTTGAAAGTATTAGTGTAGTGTATAAGGTACAGTATATCGTGTTACTTATTGTAGTTATGTTAAATATAGGGGCAGACATTTTTCGCGAATAAAGCTGAACGCCTATTAGACTGCAACAAGGTATACGCGCACCAGCGGTTTCTTCCTTTTGATTGGCGGCCGTCTGCAAGAGAATTAGTTGCCTTATTTGACTGAGCCACTCAGGACGTATTTGTTTCCGCACCTAATTACTGTGATTGGTGTTTTATCAGTGGTCATGTACCTGAAAGAAACTCACTCAATCACGAAACACAGACGATGCTACAGTGATCTAACTTTCAGCTGGTCTCGCAACCTTTTCGCGAAATACGCATGGCCCTAGTTATATACCTACTATCCACTCTTTAAAATGGCATCCCTCTGGATGTTGTTGCAGTATGTAACTATCTATATCTGTGTGTGTATATATATATTCTTTAACACCACACACCACATACAATTAACAACAAACATGCACAGTGTAATTTTAGTACACGATTATATCGAATAGCATTACAAGTATTAACATAATATATATTCTGGTTATTGAGAAAAACAATACTTTCCATATTAATATAATCAAGAAAATATTGATTCTTTAGCTAATAAATTACGTGGTGCTCTGTATTTCAAATGTTGTTTAAAAACTAGCTCATTAATTAATTTAAATAACGTGAGGCGCTTGATATTAGTTCTTAATTCTCTGGTTAGCGGCAAAAATAATTATGAAATTGTATAGCTCAGTCTGTTTGAGATAAGAGGTCTCTTAAATCACCGCTGGATTTAGCTATTAACTATTGCAGACTAAATTGATGACCAAAGCTTGCTGATTAAGTGATCTAAATTCAGGTAGTCAAAAATAGTTATGTAAGTTCAATTGGTGAACAGTTAAACTCACCCAGAAGATACCAAAATGGCTGTGGCCATTTACAAAATCAACCACTGATTTTTACATAATCTAATATATTCGTAGTGACACTTCTATCACACAGAGTAAATTTAAGAAATATTTTCAAGTATTCAACTCGGATATATGCCTGGAAGGCCATAAAATAGGCCAATCCAAATTATATTACTAATTCCTCCATAATGGTATAAGAACTTTTTTTTTAATCTCTACCTCCTGGTTCACTATCACATAATTTTAAAACAATTACAGCCAATAACAGGAGTTAACATACCATTTGAACAGTGTGCGAAACAAATTGATTGAAGCTAAAAAAGTTTTACATATCACAGCTAGCACAATATAATCTCTAACATACACATTACTGCAATTTTGACAATAATAATGAACAAGTAGCTGTTAAAATACACAGATAAAATATTGTAAAACATGACACTAAAAAAAAAAGCATAGATGTACAGTTCCAAAGAGGTATGTATTACGAGTCTGTAGTGCAGAATTGTGTTCCTTTTGAAGTGAAACTTCTAATGCGACTTCCAGCAAGGTTGCGTTAAACGTTTAACGCTACCATGGAGGTATACGATATACTTACGAGTTTGAATTGCCAAAGAAGTTTTACTTCTATCACGTGTACCTACTGAGTTACACGCGCTCTTTCTTTTTCTAAGCAGTTGAAATAAAATATTAAAAGTAAAGTTTCAGTAAGCATCTGTACTTATGTAATAGTACCTACATTAGCTGTAAAGTTGATTTTTTAACGTTTTTTAAAGTCATCAATAATGTAAACATTATATCATGGGTTTGAATAAAAAATAAAAAAAAATACCTTTCTATCAAATTCGTTGGAATATATTTTAAACCATCTTAATGTTATCTTAAACCTTGGTCCAAAGCAAATTTAAAAAAAAAAACAACATATTAGTGCAAGGAATAAAAGTTTTTGACAGCCAAAATATTCATAACTACTTTAGTAGGCATAATATGAAATTCGTTGTACCTACTGTAAGTTATTCAGTGCTGGATGCATTGAGTTTAAAACATTCGAAACATTTTCGCTGCATGGAATATGATAAAATGTACATCGATCATTTTGGAATATTGGAGAACATATACTATTATAACATGCGTGCTAGGAGGCAAGCCCACAAACTACACAGATCGTATCATTAAGACTTAACCATCTTTGCAAAATGTGTTCACAATTTTTTTTTTTTTGGTTAAGGATTTCGTTTTAAGGACATAAATGTGCTTCTTAAATACTAAGTCGGCTTCCCAATACACAAAAATAAGAGTTCAGGTGTTGAATATGCTACATCTGTACCCTAACCGTATTCCTACGATAGGACACTACCAGTCCCTTATTTTCAGGGAACGGATTTCGGTGTCCTATCCATAGCCGCTCTGTTGCCCAAACTCCGCGCATGCGCGGGAAGCCTACGATGTACATTCTTTATTGCACAGACCCGAACAAGCCCGAATATCTACCTTCGGCCAACGTCGGGATAATTTTTTTCTGTAGACTCAAAATATTAACACGAGGAGGATTCAAGGTTGAAGGCACAGTTTGAATTTATGGATACGTAAACGAACTGATTATTGATGTTGAAGGGGTAATTATCTCGACTAGTCCCTCTTCCTTAAAAAAATGAAAAAAATCGGCAATACTTTTATTTTGTGCTACAAAATTTCCTCTATTTAACACATTCTGTGGAGATAAGAGAGATTAATTAGGTTAGTATAGCTACATTAAAAAAATTGGGAGATTGTGTGAATGGTTTGTTAGGTCACGATAGCTACATATTAAATTAGAAATTCCTAAACAACCATTAAAATGATTTGACAGTATTTTTAATGTAGCTACACTAACCTAACATAACCAACCATCCACAATTTTGTAAAGTAATAAAAAAAAACTGACGAAGTTGGCCGAAGGTAGATATTCGGGCTTGTTCGGGTCTGTGCAACACAGAATGTACATCATAGGCTTCCCCGCATGCGCAGAGCTAATTTTTTCGTTTGTTTCGTCAAGATGGCGGTCACGCGTCTGGCGCCTTAAACTCGTATATAGTAATTTTTTTGAACATTGGGGGACGTACCAAACGTATTAGTTTTGCCAAAATTAAAAATTATGGTAGTTAAACCATCTTGGAATACATTTCGTACACTTCAATGGTAATAACTAGGGGCATGCACATTTCGTGAAAAGATTCCGAGACTAGCTGAAAGTTAAAAAAACTGTAACATCGTCTGTGTTTCGTGATCGGGTGAGTTTCTTTCAGGTACATGATGATTGTTACAACACCAATCACATTCATTCAAAGCGGAAGCAAATGCGTCCTGAGAGGGCCCAGCCAAACAAGGGAACTACTTCTCTCGCAGACGGCCGCCAATCACAAGGAAGAAACCACTAGTGCGGGTATACTTTTTTTTTCAGTCTAATAGACGTTCAGAATTTTTTTTGTGAAAAATGCCTGCCCCTTTTAATAACAAGGAATACTCTCAACTTTAAAACTACTTGAAAATTTAGTAAGACCAATCTATTCTTGTGCGATGGTGCTGCTTCTATAGTAATTTTGCAGTAACGATTGTATAGATTATTATGAAACGTTTGCCAAAATGAGGGGAAGCCTAAGATGTACATCAAGCTCTGTCCCTGCCCGAACACGCCCGAATATTCACCTTCGGCCAACCTCGGGTTTATTTATATATATTTATATTTCTCTGTTTATTTTAATGTAGCTATACTAATCTAACTAACCGTCCATAGTGTTTTAAAGTGTTTTAATGTAGCTAACCTAACCGACCACTTTTAATATTTTTATTCATTTTTCCTGCGCAAAAATAAAACAAATCCCGAGGTTGGTTGAAGGTGAATATTCGGGCGTGTTCGGGCAGGGACAGAACCTGATGTACATCTTAGGGTTCTCTAGAATGAATTGAAACCAGTTTCTAGCCTCGCTCATGGCTCAGTTCCCGTACTGGGATTCGGTTCAGACGCGTTCTGGAATACGGCCCGCGAGTTAAGGTTACGGTCGCGTCCCAACAAGCCAGTGCTTGCTTGTTCGCTACCTCACCCGGAGCGTCTTGGAATACCGCCCTGAGTTTTCAACTGCGCCGTCGGAGAAGCAGGCAAGTCACGAACGATGCGCATGGAAAGTTAGAAAGGTCGAGTGAGTTGATAAGATCCGGGTTGTGTCTTGTTGTTGCGAAAACGAACGGAATGTTGCGTAATGACTTGTTCTTGTTTCAACTGCGGACGTTTGGTGGTTCCACGCAAATTGCAAGCGTTATTCGGCGGAGAATGAACTGAAAACTCTCTCTCTCTCTCTCTCTCTCTCTCTCTCTCTATATATATATATATATATATATATATATATATATATATATATATACACACACATATATGCATGTGTGTAGCCCGAAAATCTGGCCACTAAGAGTCAAACCAAGTGATTGAAACCCTGTCAAACCAAGAAATGTTATCAGTAGAGACCTGTAAAATTCGCGATTTCAAATCCCTAAAGGATAGACTCCATGATCCTCTATGCACTCGTGCAAATTACATCTGCTGATTGGTTACCGACTCGTAACACCTGTTGACTGGAATGATCATGATTCGCTAATTCTTCTGATTTTTCATTGGCCCAGAGTCCTTCAGATAAACTGTGGCCCAATCACTGAAGCAAAATAATGTCGAAAGTATTTGGACTCTATCCTATCGCGAAATGAATCCGCGAATTTTACAGGTCTCTAATTATCAGAGATTTTTTTTTTTTTTAATTTAAAGACTACGGGGATGGTGGAAGAAGAAAGAACGGCTCACTATTGGGTCAATGAAAAAGCATCTGTTGCATTACAGAACGTAGTGAAAGTCTGAAAACAACTACCTACGTTGTGTTAAATATGTTACACAGACGTTACAGTATCTTGACCCGGAACATTTTCGTGACAAATCATCATCTCTCTAGATACACACTGTAAAAAAAAATTCGTAAAGATGCATATATAAAGATATTGTAATTTAAAATTTTTGTTGTGTGATTTTTTAAAAACTAGTACATTGGTGTACTTTTACAAAAAAATAATTCTAAAAAAATAATGCCACAGGCTTCGGTAAAAAATACACGAAAATATAACTGTTATAACAGTAAATGAATTGTTAAATTACATATTTGGATTAAAATATGAAATTAAGTACAATTGCAACAAGTGTCCTATTATTTGTTAGTTCACTTTACTTGTAGCCACACAAATATATCATTGTAAAAGTGCAAATATTTTTGACAGCAGTTTGTACTGGCAGACCCCTATTTAATTGTCATTAAGTTACGAAAGTGGTATTCCTATTACACAATAATCTATTAGTGTGTAAGTTGACAAAGCTCTCAAGGGACTTGTAACACACCTTTATTTTAATTTTCCCCGCCATATAATGTTAATGTTATCACACATATCGCATAGTTGTCCTATGTACGACGAGAAGAAAGACTGCGCGCCAGCCCATAGCTTTGCGCTTAGAGGCGATACCGCACTAGAATCACCAGCGAGCGTCGCACTTACCAACCTGCCTCACCGACACAAATGTGCCCATGACAAAGCTTTGATTCTCTGTCGCACGGGTTTTTATTTCATGATCTCAGGAGGCAGGATCTAGCACTCCAGCTTGGTAGTAATACGGGAAGAATCCATGAAAGATTGAACGGTGTCCCGCTGAGGTTTCCTCCAAGGCCCAGGACTCTGATTGGGCAGGACTCGTACTTGGTAGTGGTGCTCCGATCTCTTGGAGCAGGCTCCATGGGTTCCCTAGCCCATTGCGGAGTCGACATGGTGAGCGACGACACAGCTCCGGTACTAGCCTGGACAGCTAGCAGAGGTGGGATAGGCCTCCACTGGACCACGGGTTCACTGGGTCCCAGTGTGGTGTGGGAGATCGGGGTAGGCGCCAGCAGTGCTGATAAAGTCTCAGGGCTCAGGACACAGCCAACTGTCTGGTCAGCTGAGTGAGGTACGGGGCTGAGGCGGTGACCATGCTGGGTTGGTGGCCCCAGCCGCTGGTCATTGCCGAAGCTCTAACACCCTCCCGATCAACAACAGGGAGGGATCCCTAGCAGTTCTGTAATTTAAAAAGCTCTGTAATGTTTTAAAACAGAACAGGAATATACTCCCACACTACCCTTCAAGGGCGCATATTGGGTGGGGAACGTTGAGAAATGCCGGCCGCAAGGTCGGAATATAGGATCTGATTCTCTGTCGCACGGGTTTTCATTTCTTGATCTCAGGAGGCAGGATCTAGCACTCCAGCGAACAAAAGACAGTCGCACGGCGACGAAGGCGGAAGCGCTTTCTCTCTCGTTTTTTTTGTTTTGTTTTTCCTCTGCAGGTGACATTCCTGTCTGCGGCTTGGAAACCAACCGCGCAGTTTCGAGCGTGGCTTCGATACAGAGTAACGAGTACTCCAGAAGCGAACCGTCGATAAGTTCTTTGGACATTCGCCATTGTTGGTTATCCTTGAAATATTATAAATGCGAATGTGGGCTTGTTTGTTTGTTTGCTACGCTTTCACGCGGAAACTACTCAACCGATCATCATGAAATTTTGTGCGCATATTTTCAAGGGTATGCTAGTAAAGGACATAGGACACTATATATATAAAAAACAATATTTTTTCGGAAGGGCAAAAAAATTGATATTGGTATTTATGATCGTCCGACTGAGAGTTTGAGTAATTTGAATGAAATTTAACGTCATCTGGCGTTTCAATAAGTAAATTAAATAATTCGCCAATCTAATACTGTAATACCGGCGGTCAATTCACCATTCAATTTTATTTTTCTGTCACCGCCAAGCAATACTTAATTTTTTTTTTAATTTTTGAGGTTAGGTGTCTTTATTTTCTTCGGTGATGGTTGTTTGGACTTTGATGCTGAAGGTTATATTTTGATTTCAAAATATTTTTTTGTAATTTAGTAGAAAATGGTGTGGATCTTATTACTCAAGTTTTCCTGGTGTTGCAACAAAATTTGAATAGTGATCAGTGGTTGTGCGCAAGAGCAATATTGGCGCCAAAAATTATATCGTTAATAAAATCAACACTTATATTTTAAAAGAGATGTAAGTGGACATGAAGGAGTACTTGTCAATAGATACAATCATGGATACAGAACAAAGCACATCATATCCTGCGGAGGTTTTAAATTCACTTAAACTTTCAGGTGTACATTCACATAAACTTCAAATGAAACTAAATGTATAAGTTATGCTTATGCGAAATCTAGATGCTCTTTGACTATGTAATGGAACGAGTTTTCGGATCGCACAATTGGGGAAGAATATACTTGGTGCCACTATTTTAACAGGTGTCGGTAAAGGCGAAAGTGACATCATACCTATAATTCCAATTATCCCCACTGATCTACGGTTCCAATTCAAAAGCGAGTAGTTTCCCGTCAGGCTTAGTTTTGCTGCTACCATCAACAAAGCGCAAGGGCAAACATTGCAGGTAGCAGGGGTGCATTTGGAAAACCAATGCTTTTTCCTTGGCCAACTATATGCAGCCTGTTCGTGTTGTCCAATGCCCGAAATCTACACATATTTGCACCGGACAGAAAAACATATAACATAGTATACATGAGCATCCTAGAATAATACTTTGATTTAAGCTCTTTTAAAGAAAAAATAATTTATTATACGTTGATAATTTGAACTTTTTAAATTTTAGTATTTTAAATTATTTATATTTTGTAATAGTGAAACAATTTTCAATAAAGCAAGTATTTATTTTTTTAGGTTAAATTGTTTGTTAGAGTTTTTAAACCCTGATGATCCCAGTCATGCAGTAAAAAAAACCAATTACCATATTATTTTATTTTCTTTGAAATGATCTTTGATACTTAGGGATCGTCCATTAATCACGTGAGGCTCGAAAGGGGGGGGGGGAGGGGGTCGGGAAAAATCACGAAATATCACAAGGGGGAGGGGGGTGTAGAGAGATATCACGTGTATTTTTCTTTTCGCCCGATTTCTACTAAACCGAAAAGCGATGCGTGACCTTGACTCGCCGTAGCCAGGCAACAATATCCCCACCCACCGCAATATGAACCACCCGGCTCGGCTTGCCAGTCGCTAGTAAGACTGTGATTTTGGCGCCGAATACATGCGTAAATCACATATAAGCCTTTCCTTTATTATTTTTTTGCCAGTGAGAATAAACCTGCAAACTAAATGTGTGTCTGGACATTTTTATCACTGTGCTTAATTTTCCAGAATTAAATTAGATTATACCTATATTTAAAGATAATATTCCGAAATTTTTAAAAATATTTTGCACCAAAAAATACACATGATTTATTGGGGGGGGGGGGGGGTAGTCTAAAACCTCACCACAAATCACTAGGGGGGAGGGGGGGTTAAAAATTTGCTAAAAAAACATCACGTGATTAATGGACGACCCCTTATTTAAGGACATCAACGCGAGCGAAGTCGCGGGTATAAGCTAGTACTGTATGTATATCATAATAAACCTCAATCCAGCAATGGCACATGTAAAAAATTGGTTGTCTGTGAAGTCGGTTTACGGACGATGGTTTAACGTGACAACGTCATAACAAAACATTGATGAAATGATTGCATAGTTTTATGAATAAAATTGAATAATTTTATTGAATTATCACTATTTTGTATGGATACAAAGAAGGAGTGAAATGAAATCTACAATTAAACTGATAAATTTACATTTATTTGCACTCATTAATTCAAATATGTTTATTACTTTAACGAAAATATTATTTTAATTACAACTTTTATACATGTTTGCTATTTAACTACTTTCAATCTGTGTTATTCTGTTAAGGATAGGACGATGATAGGAAAAGTAGGAAACGAATGGGAGTGTTTCAAGGATGATGAGAAGGAAAATGGCTTACCCAACACCAAGATGCAGTCAAAAATAATATATTTGCGCCACGGACTCTGCAGCAATGCTAGGAGGAACGGGTTAGCAAAGAGCAATGAAAATGTTACATTGAAATGCATAAAAACAGAATTACGCCACGGCCCCGTCCGCAATGCTAGGAGTTTCAGGTTAGCAAAGAGCAATATAAAATGAGCGTAACGGGACACAGCGAAACGGGACAATGTGCGTAACGGGACACTTTTTCGTGCGTGCAGCCAGCGTTCATCGATTTATTAGACGTTGTCACGTCAAAAAACATATCGAGACATCCGTGCCCGGGGATGGCAGCAGATGCCAGTTCCCGAAACTTCGCAACTGAAAGCCCACTTGTTCCTTCTAGCTGTCGTGTTGTCAGATCATTTATTAAGATTCATCGTTAGGTTTGTATGTGCGTCGCTTTGTTGTGTTGAGTTCGGCGGATCATTTAGGCTCCTCAAAATGGCGGAATCGAAATTGGTGGACGTGACGTCACAATTCAATATGGCGGAATGTTGTAGGATCCAAGATGGCGTATGTGATCATAATTTAAAATTGCGAAATCCAAAATGGAGGCCATGATATCAAAATTGTCAATGTCATGACCTCAGAGACTTTAGTTTTTACCATTTTCTTATGGAAATTAAGCCTCTTTTAGAATGTTAATTTTTTTTAAGGCAAAAATACATTGATAAAATTATAATTTTTGAATTTTTATTGGATATTTCCCCATGAAAATGGAAATTTTGAATTTTAAGACTTAAGATTTTCTGGTGAATTTCCCCCCTTAAAAACTGGACATTTCTGGTCACTTAGGCGATTTAAGGGTCAATTTTGGCAAATTTTAAATCAGTTTTTGGCAAATTTTGTGGGCCAAAGGTCAAGTTAACCCAAGATGGCCGCAGTGACGTCACACTCTAATATGGCAGACAACCGACAATCCCAATCCTCATTCCGACTCTAGTAGTCGGAGCCCCCAACATGGAAATATAAACGTTCTGCGGTTGAGACCATAAATTTGTTAATATTGCAAGGTCAAATTCTGACGTATCTGCATCTGCATTATTTCTTTGTACAATAGCCCCTCCCCAGTTGTCCTACTGGAACCTCCCTTCAGCACCTTAGTTAGCGCCAACGTAACTTGTCGCCAATGAATCCGCGAATTTGTCCGTTTTCGGGTCTCTAGTCTTTAGTGGAGATTATGATTTATCGCGCTTATGTATTTGGTCAATATAGCCTAAGCATACGAAACACTGTAACGTACTTGTAATCAAAGTGACTAGCAACAGGAAAATCGTGGAAAAGTTAAGGAATTTTCAGCAACAGGGAAATGTTGAGAAAAATTCGGGAAATATCTTAGTTACGGAATATTTTTAATGGCGAGATCAATTTAAATTTAAAGCCATAGCTGAGTGTTATTTTGATTTGTTGCTGGTTTCCTGTAGGACTATATATCCTTGATTCCCCAGTCCAACCCGTATCCAAGTGTTGCAAAACGTTTTCCTCCCATTCCTTTCTGCTCATAAGTAGCCTATCTATATCAGCATTTCGACAACGCGCATTGACTTCAGTGTTATCGAGAGTAATGCGATAAAAAAAAAAGCACAGTTGTCTGTTACAATAGTGAAGTGTGTGGTATGCCAATGAGTCGTGATTTCAAATTTTAATTTTTAATGGTTATTGGCGACTAAATAGTATCAGTGGTCACGGAAGTTTTTTTTACAAGCCTGGAAAAGTCAAGGATTTTTCATCGCAAATTTGCTAGCCACCCTGGTACTGTTTATGTTGGAAGCAATATTTTTGACACGACGTAGTTGTTTTTAGACGACTCATGGAGACTCATTCAAGAGCCCCATAAGTTTTGTTTAGAGGCCAGAGACAATTAAGTATATTTAATTTTGAAGTTTAACAGTCGAACTTCCTAGTTATTAATATACCTCCTTATTAATAGAGACTAGGAAATTTCGCGGATTCGTCTGGCCTCAGGGTAGAATTCAAACTGGTAGGTGTGCTCAACCCATGTTTGCTTTCCTGTTGGTTGATTTCTTAGCGAGAACATTTTTATCCTTGCTAATTGGTAGGGCCATGCATATTTCGCGAAAAGATTCCGACACCAGCTGAAAGTCAAAACACTGTAGCGTCGTCTGTGTTTCGTGATCGGGTGAGTTTCTTTCAGGTACATGACGATTGTTAAAACACCGATCACAATAATTCATTGCGGAAGCAAACGCGTCCTGAGTGGCTCTGCCAAACAAGGCAACTACTTCTCTCGCAGACGGCCGCCAATCACAAGGAAGAAACCCCTGGTGCGCGTATACCTTGTTGCAGTCTAATAGACGTTCAGCTTTATTCGCGAAAAAATGCCTGCCCCTATTCATTAACACAGGGTGAGAGTGTGAAGGTTTGCAGTCTAACTCACGACTTAATAAACGCTGTTCTACTGGAGTGTTTGTTTTGAAAAATTAACAAGACTTTCAGAGCAATAATCACTAACAACCAAATACTTTCACTTCAGTTTAATATTCTTTTAATCTCTTTTCGTATTATACAACAACACGTATTCTAGAACATACGCTTATTAACCCTACTCTTGGCCATAGACAATAAACTTGAAGAAATCACCGGTTTATGGAAAGAACAACACATTCAATATTTTTTTACGAACACAAAGTGTACAGTTGAGATTTTTCACCGTGCTACATTTAAGATGTCTAATTTTCATTATATATATAATAAACGTTTTAGTTACATTCAAAATCAATCGTTTCTCGATCTGGTTGAACAAACATAATCCTTTCCTCATGAATAGAGACCTGAAAAAAATCGCGGGTTCATTTCGTGTTATGCTAAAATTCAAATAATTAAAACTTAGTGCTGCTTCTGCCATTGGTTCACTGTTAATCTGGAGGACTGAGGGCCAATTAGAGACCCTCACTCATAGAAGTGTCGAATCATAGGCCACCCTGTTGAGACGACTCACAAGTCAGCAGCCAATGAACAGTTGGCATTTTCCCGAGTGTGTAGAGGATATTGGAGTCTATATTGGAGGTCATCGAACCCGCGAATTTTTCCGGTCTCTACTCATGAACCTTAATACAAACTTTTAATACAAAACGCGAAATTTTTTAACTCGTAGCATTATTGCAAATTCCTGAGGAGGACCACACGCTGACAAATTATACAAGAAAAACGCAACTTTAAGTTCAAGGCCAAAGCGTTCCTAGACTCTGTTAGACCATTGTATACTGAACATTCTTTGTAACAGCTACTTACAACGAGTTTAACTGAATAATGTTTACTTCCCAAAATTATTTAAGTAAACAAAATTAACATCTTATTCCTTAACCAAGATGTCAAGCCTAAAGACTAGAGAACAATTCACATACTATAATAAATATCAGGAATAAGTCATCACAAAAAAAAATACGGCCAGGGGAGAGAAAAAAAAGCTCAAACTTGCTAAAGGTGTTTTCTCTAACATCATTTCCACAATATTGAAGCTACAGAAACTACTTTATCCTAATACCTTTCCTTGTATTCACGCCTCACAAATCGTTAGATACCAAACGAACAAGAAACGTTCGTCACAAAATCCGTGCTGCGAGATGACAACCGTACTTCTCGCCATATTCACCCATTTACAAGATAAATAGAATACGAAAGCAAGAAAGTAACAACTGTACAGACTATACGCGAGCAGACCCTGTCCGAGTATTTTCAAACGGCTCCCAAGCATTAGCATCTTAGCTGCTAATCAATAGAGACCGGAAAAATTCGCGGTTTCATTTCGCGATATGCTGGAATCCAAATGTGTTTAACCTTTTGCTGCTTCAGTGATTGGGCCATAGGTTGTCTAAAGGAATCAGAGCCAATGATAATCCTCAACGAAAGAAGTATCGAATTAAAAGCATTCTAGTTAATAGGTATCACGAGTCAGTAGCCTATGAGCAGATGTAATTTTTCTGAGTGCATAGAGGATCTTGGAGTCTTATCCTGTAGGTAATTGAATTCGCGAATTTTTCCTGTCCCTACTAATTAAATACTATCGCGACCGTTTACTTACTGAGTGTTGCCCACACACCAGTTCAGAGGCCATGACCTATCCTTAAATTATTACAACATGTCTAGCCATGAGCTCGACGAAGAAGAAAGTTGAAGTCACTCTGCAATCATAGTTGCAACTGTCTGCGACCCAGTGCGCATGCGCGGAGGGGAAGGAGTGGGGAAAGGAAAGGAGAAGATGAGTGAAGGGAGGGGAAAGTCATAGTCCAGAGCAGGAAACAACCACGTCGCGGCGGGCTTTTCAAATCCTAAGCGCTCACTCATTGGCTGCTGTGTTGCGAGACGTCACAATGCAGTAGCTTATGTATAATTACGGTCATGCACATTGCGTGAAAAGATTCGGAGACTAACTGAAAGTTAAAACACTGTAGCATCGTCTGTGTTTCGTGATTGGGTTCAGTTTCTTTCATGTGAATGACGATTGTTACTGCACCAATCACAGTCATTAAATGCGGAAGAAAATGAGTCCTGAGTGATCCGGTCAAAATAAGGCAACGACTTCTCTCGCAGACGACCGCCAATCACAAGGAAGAATCTACTAGTGCGGGTATGCCTTGTTGCAGTCTAATAGGCGTTTAGAATTTTTTTCGCGAAAAATGCCTGCCCCTACTTATGACAAGGGTATCTCACATGTACCACAAACATTTGCATTCTCGACTGTCGTCCAATAAAAAAAAGTCTGTAAAGTCGGTTTACGGACGATAATTTTACGTGATAACGTCATCAGAAAACATTTATGAAAAATTGTACACTTTTTAATTTTCAAATATTATTTACAGTTTTCGAAAATTTAATTTAAATAATTTGTTGAAATATAATCACGAACAATTAGTTAAAAAAACACCGCCTTAACCTTTTTGAAATTATAGACGATTTTCTCGCACGGTGGTTGGCCGGTTCTAGCACGCACGGCTCAGACGGAACGTGACACTTTTTCGTGCGTGCAGCTGGCGTTCATCGATTTATAAGACGTTATCACGTTAAAAAAAAACGCAAATTTGTAGGGTCACGCTTGATCACGCACGTAATTTATTGAAATGTTTATTTATCACTAGGGACATGATATTTCGCGGTTTCAATGACCTCTGGGATAGACTCCACAGTCATATGGCTGCTCGAGCAAATATATTCTGCTTATTGGCTTCTGACGTGATACATCTCAACTGGGTTAGCTTGATTCGACACTGCTTTGGCTGAGTCTCTTTTATTGGCCCCTAGTCCTCCAGACGAGCCGAGAGCCAGTAGTAGAATGATTAAAAAGGTAATTGAATTTTGGCCCATCGCGAAAAGAATCCGCGAATATTTTCCGATCTCTATACATCTCTACACGCTACATCTTTAGAGACCTGAAAAATTCGCGGGTTCATTTCGTGTTATGCTAAAATTCAAATAATTATATCTTAGTGCTGCTTCTGTCATTGGTTCACTGTTAATCTGGAGGACTGAGGGCCAATTAGAGACCCTCACTCATAGAAGTGTCGAATCACAGGCCACCCAGTCGAGACGACTCACAAGTCAGCAGCCAGTGAACAGTTGGCATTTGCCCGAGTGTATAGAGGATATTTGAGTCTATCCTGGAGGTCATTAAACCCGCGAATTTTTCCGGTTGCTATACATCTCTACCGCAGATTCATTTGATGTTAGTCTAAAATTCACTGCTATAGTATTCTCTAACTTCATGTGATTTCATATTGGGTGAGGTTGATACTATAGAAGCTCCCCTTCTATTGAATGGGCCGATGTGATAAGGTTCATCTGTTGCTAGCTGGTAGTTACTTGCCTGATTCGTAGTAGTAGAGGGGATTAACTCAACAATTATGATCCAATCATCAAAGCAGTTTGCAATTTTCTTTGCAACCAATTTAATCAGCGACATTTCCTCGTGTCTGTAAATGAAGTGCTCATAGGTAGAGATACGGAAATTTCGCGTATTCATTTAGTCCAAGCTAGATTGCAAACCCTCACACTCTCGCACTGTGTGCGTGATTGGACCGCAGTTGTTTGGACACGCCCTTCTACGACAGTGAGCCAAAGATGCCCAGCTAGGAGAGAAGTAAGCGAATCAGGTAGTGCCAATTAACAAGTATAAAACTGTTCTCACTAAGAAATCAACCAATGGATAAGCAAACATCGGTTTAATACACCTATGACTTTGAATTCTACCCTGAGGCCAGACGAATTCGCGAAATTTCCGGGTCTCTACTCATAGGTATAGTATTCTAGAATTTGTACTGTTTCATATTACCCCCAACCTTTTAATTGGCTTAAGTGTACGACTAAAACTAGTAATATAATTAGAGATGGTGATTTATCACGAAAAAAAAAATATCTTTTCATTGACTTTCATATATTTTTGCCATATGTTGAACATTTATTTTCTTATAAGCTCTGATAAGCGAAATAATCTTATCGCGCGGAACTCTGCTCATTTCGTGAGGTGCTAAAATACAAATAAGTATAAGCTTCTTGTGCTTATGGTTCACTGTTAATCTGGAGGACTGTGGACCAATAAAGACCTTCAATCAAAGAAGTATCGAATCACAAGTCACCCAGTAGAGACGCCTCACGAGTCAACAGCCAATGCACAGGCGACGTTGACCCGAGTGTGCATAGGATCGTGGAGTCTATCCTGGAAGTCATTGAACCCGGTAATTTTCCCAGTCCGTACCTAATTTGACTACGCCACTTGAAATGTTTTCTTCCAACCAAAACAAATAAAGTTAAAGTGGATTGCAGGCTATCTTGCGGCGCAAAACATTTCAGTAATAATAGAGACCTAAAAATTCCCTATATTTAGGGGCGGGCATTTTGCGCGAAAAAATCTGACTATTAGACTGCAACAAAGTATACCTTAACCAGCGGTCTCTTCCTTGTGATTGGCAGCCGTCTTCGAGAGACGTCGTTGCCTTATTTGACCGAGCCACTCAGGACGCTTTTGCTTCCGCATTGAATGACTGTGATTGGTGTTGTATCAATTGACATGTACATGAAAGAAACTCAACTAGTCACGAAATACAGACTTGCTACAGTGTTTAGACTTTCAGCTGGTCTCGGAAATGGTTTCGTGAAATGTGCATGGCCCTACCTATATTATTTTATGACAGCCTAGAATGTAAATGTCTGTTTACACTTAATGACCCTCTATTATTGGATAACAGGTTACGTGATACGCCCAAGGACTAGTAACCAAGTATTACAAAAATCTGAAATCATCTTACCCAACTGAATGTGACCAGGAGAGAAAGCGAAATGTGGCCACAGCCATTGAACACTTCTGGTTGAACTTAATTTTGCAAATAATTGTGGACTATATCCTGCCACCTGAAAAGAAAGCGAAATCTGCAGGTTTCTGATACACTATACAATTTTTTTATAGAACAGAAATTACAGATATTTGCAAATTTTTACATTTACATAAAGACAACTGTATCACTACAAAATAGTGTTCGGTGTAATGCTGGGTTCGGATTCTTACCCCGGGCATTTATGCTTTGTGTTGTCCTAGTACCTCCAGTAGTTTAAGTTAATGGCAAACCTGAATAGCTTTCCAGTATTAACTGTGCACATAATAAAGTCCAATTATTGAATAAACGACTGTCTTTTACATGGTTTTAAAAAAATGCATGAATGAAACATCAATTTATATATATAATTAATGCGCCAATTTTCGTAAGAAATATTCAGCATTATCTATAAAAAACGTGGTTCATACATGCAAAAATAACCATAGCAATGTGTTGTAAAAGTATAGAAAATTATTTTTTCGGTACATTTCTTCAACCTCCCATTCCGCCCTCCCCTGGGAGAATGTCTGTTTGCGCCACTGTTGGCGTTTCTGGAGGAGGGGAGGGGTTTCGGCACTAGGCAAGAGCTCGCATGCGATGCCCCGCGGCGGAACTGTAAGTGGGTCTCACTCTCGATTGCGTTGGGGAAGGTGAAAGACACTAGTGGAGGGGGATCTGCCCCCCTCCCCCTTTCACAATCCTTTCCCCCACTCAGGACCTTCGCGGCGAGCACATTTCGTGTCAAGGATGCGTGTCGTCCCCCCCCCCCCCCCCCCCCTCCTGCAGACAGCGCCAAGGCTATACACGGGGTGGGTATGAATTCAACCGACAAGCCTCCTCTGCAGATCCATCAAGATGAAATTAAATAAGTTGAAAGCATCTGTCCGGTACTTAAGGCCCGTGCCCACCCGGGCACACACACGGTGCGCACAGCTTCAGGAAAAACAATGCTATTTCAAAAATACTCAAGATGTCCTGGGGCCTGCTTACGAAAAGCATTTAAGAGTTCGCTGAGGCCCGAAAAGTACTTTTGATTTCGGATTAAGTTTTTAAACTGCATTGTTAGAAGAGTTAAAATGGCTGAAACGCTTGTTTTCAGAGTAATTTTTAGGGTGTGAAACAACCAGTACAGATTCTTGAAAGCACTTAAGGGGCTTGCATTACACCTTTATCTTCATTTCTCGGCCATATAATGTTACTGTCGCCGCTCAAGTTTCACAGTTGTCCCGTGACGACGAGAAGACTGCGCTAGTCCAGAGGAGACACCGCGCTAGAAGCATCAGCGAGCGTCGCGCTTATTATCCCGCCTCGCCGACACACATACACCCCTGACGAGGCGGGCCCCTTAAGGCCCGTCTGCAACAATTCGAACCTGTAGGCTGCCCGTGTCCTTATCCTAGTGTGAATGACGTCACATTGTCGCACGGTAAACTGCCCTGTATACAATTGCGATGTCCGAATATCCTGGATTCTAAAGTAGTCATTAGAGCGCAGTAAATATAGAGTGACAAAATATGTGATTGTTTTGCTTTGTTTTTTCCTTTCATGCGTTGTAAATATGTATGTGGCTTAATTTTGAATATTAATTTTTACTTGTGAAAGTTGCAATAGTTTAAAAATATTTAGTTCTTCGGTGAGGCAAAAGTAAATGCTCATAAATAAATCCCAATCACACTGCCAAAAATACATTTTGTGTGTTCTCGACCTTTGAAAAAAGCAGTTCGACAAACGGACAGCACTAAACCAATGTTTCGTCTTTGTCTTCTTGGCTTCTTGTTCCTACCACATCGTCCGTTATTTTTCTGTTTACCATTTTAAAGCGGGAAGAGGCAGCAGCAGTTATCAAGAGTTTTCTTTTCTATGCTACCATAGGACACAGCTTGGAACTAAATGTTCAAGTTGACCAATTTATTCGAGCAGGGAGGTTCGGACCATTGCCCATACTACACATGACGTCAGAGGGTCACGTGGGCCAATCAACGATCAGTATCGGATACAATTTCTCGGGAAGATTTTTGTTGGTGTTCTCCGTGTGATATTGATTTTTTTCTTCGCAAGACTTCTATAGGTCTTCTCCGTGTGCTCCTGAATATTCCTGTTAATATTTTGTTGGTTTACTGCACGTGCTACTGATTATTCCTGTCAATATTTGGTTGGTTTTCTCCATGTGCTCCTGATTATTACTGTCAATATTTTGTTGGTTTACTCCACGTGCTACTGATTATTCCTGTCAATATTTTGTTGGTTTTCTTCGTGTGCTCCTCATTCCTGGTCAGACTTCTGCTGATATTCTCTGAGTTTTTCTTATTATTTCTGGAAAAAAAATTATCCCTGCGTGTAAATTTTTTTTCGTAATGAGACAAACCAATTTATTCGGCTTACTTGGTGAACTCCTGTTACCAAATAAGCACTTATATATATATATATATATATATATATATATATATTTCATTTTGTGGCAAACACAAGAGATTCATTACTGAGGCGATTACTTGTCTTGAGATGACTGAGAAACACTATCATGCAAGACGAACTTCCTTCTCCTTGATGTCTAGCGAAGCCCTCCTTCTCTTGCGATCATGAGTGAGCATCCTGCATCCCACATTTAAAAAAAAATAGCATTTACCCAACACACCACGTGACGATATCTGTCGGCAGGAATATGAACTACTTGTGACATGTTTCTTGTATGGGATAAATTAACTCTCATTGACTAAATGTTAATACTTATATTTAAATAATTGTTCCAATTTAAATCTCAGATGACATCTGGTATTGGTCGCAGAAGCTAACATGGATCCTGGTTCGTTGCCTGTAGCTGTATCAAAAGGACATCACTGTAGATACTGCAGCAAGGAGTTTACCTTGAGAAAAAAAAATGCTAAACGTCATGAGAGAAGTGAGTGTATTTTGGGTCCTTGCCAAAAACCATTTGGTTGCAGTCAGTCTCAGAAATCTGTGGTCGAAGATATTTCGTGAATTTAACATCGCAAGACCTGTACAACTAAGCTGATTGAAGATAACGAGGGCAGATCTACAACACCGAGGAAGTGTAGTGAAGACAAAATATTAAACGACTATGATGATCACGAATAATGTATAAAATGCTAATGCTAAAAATAATATCCCAGATCTTGCTAATTCATTAAAATTGAAAACTAACGAAGGAGGTAGCATCTTCATTGAAAATCTAGAGATATTTACACCAGACTCTAGTCGACTCCTTGAAATTTTCTTCTCAATGGAGAACGATCTTAAACTGAAAATATCGGAGACTGCGATGAAATACCGGAAGCTGACATGATCGAAGACTATAATGTCACTTCTGAGGCTGACACGATCGAAGACTTGTGACGAAGCACCTAAGCTGGTAATATCGAAGACTGATGAAGTCCTGTCACCAAAACGATGGAAACATCTTGATAAAATAAATTATTCTGATAAAGCCTACTATAATCACTGAACGATAGTTATCTTTAAAATATTTATAGTAAACATGCAATGAAGTTGGCAGTATCAGAAGAGATCGATTACATCATGTGAAGATCCTAACATATATAGGCGAACGTCTGAGACTACTACTGATGGCTTCGCTTGGGACAGGATACTATTTGCACATCAACGAAGTAGCCACCATACTCAAAGAACTCAGGGAATCTGGCTACATACGATTTAGACTTATTTTACTTGCATGTGAATAAAATTGAAAAATTAATTATATTTTGGAATTTAAAAGTGATTGATTTATTTCACGAAATTCGAATTCTAACTATGACTGAGTTCTCAAAATACAACTACTAACTTAAAGAAGTAAAAATCTTCACCAATGACTAGCAAAATTGAGAGTAATAATAAAGTCATTCCAGAAATCGGGGCAAGTTCAATCAAAATGAAATTCAATTCAGTTGGAGCCAAATGTATTAGGATTACTAGGAGCTGTTGGAGCAATTTGAGCATTTGGAGATGTAGATTACTGGAGCTGTTGGAACAATTTCAGCATTTCGAGCTATTGGAGCACGTTGAGCTGTTGGTGCACTTGGAGCTGTTGGTGCACTTGGAGCTGTGGAGCCCTTGGAGCTGTTGGAGTCCTTGGAGCATTGGATCATTTGGAGCACTAGTAGAAATTGGCTAGTTGAAGCACTTTAGAGCAATTTGAGCATTGGAACACTTGGAGCTAGCGGAGCCAAAGACAACGATATTTTGAGCCATATACGTTTGGAGCCAATGACTGTTTGGAACCAAAGACTGTTGGAGCCAAAGACATTTGGAAGCATTGTATCTTACCGCATCTTGCGAATGATCGAAATTCTACTGTTGATGCTAGATAGTTAGGGCTCTCGAAGTCAGGTGGATTGGCCTCGTGGTCCGGAGACGTCTGGTGTACACATTTGACGTCTTACATGACCTGTTTTGAATGTATGCTAGGTATAGAAAATAATATATCTTGGCTACTGACTTTATGTTCCTAACCACCAACTGGATGTGGCGTGCCACGAACTGCAAGTGCTTGGCCACCGACTGGTGGTGTTCGCCTGACCCAACGGCTGGTCAGGTCAGGTCGTCTAACTGGACGTGCCTTGTTGCTGACTGGATGTGCCTTGTTGCTGACTGGATGTGCGTGGGTAATCGACTGTCACGTAGAACTGCCCTGAAAACACTTGCGAAGGACTCGCTTTGCCTTCTGAGAAGCCTGCAGAAATTGAAAAAAAAAAGACTAGTAATTTTCTTGTTTATTGAACATGTGAGACACGTAGTAAATTCTTAATTGTAATTTTGTGGTGTTTTTATTCCTCGAACCTGACCCTTTTTTAATAATTTTAATTAAATTATATTCTTTTACCTAAAATTAACTTTTTGTATTCATCAATGATCGAACTAAGCACTGATTGCGATCGGGTCGATCATTATTTTAATGAATAAATTTTTCAATGTTTTTTTTTCTTCAAATTTTTCACGAGTTTCTAGCTTAAAAAATTACAGATTTCTAATATGGCGGATTTCCAAGATGGCGGGTGCCCTAAAAATAGCAGGAAGAATAAAACTAATATTGAGACAGCACCCTCTATCAAATGAAAAAAAATGTCGGATCCAATATGGTGCTTCCAGCAGACAAAACAAGGTCAAGGTGTCATACTGGCTAATGTAATATCTGCCTTGGCATTAGTGGTGGGAAGACAGTCTGATGATGGCTTCTGTGGAGGAAGGATCCGTCGCCATTTTTAATCAATTGCCCTCGCCAGATTATAACCCAGGATAATTTTTTAAATTTCATTATCAAAATGTTATTACTTAAATTTTTTATGAAATTTGGAATATTTGACAAATTTCTAGCTAAAAAATTACAGATTTTCAATATGGTGCACAAATTTCAAAATAATTGACATTCTTTTTATTAATATTTTATTAGTTACATTTTTATAAATTTTAAATTTTACCAATTCATTTAGCATAATATTTACGGATTTTCTATATGGCAGCCATAACTAAATGTGCAATGGTGACATATTATTCAATATGATGGAAGTTCCTTTTATCAAAAATTTATTAAGTAATTTTTTAGTTTTTTTTTAAATTTTTCCCATTAAAATCTGATGATTATGGATATTTTATATGATAGACCTTATGAAAAGTGCAATGTTTCTAGAATACAATATGGCGGCCGTAACTGAAATTGCAACGATGACATCATCACCCAAGATGGCATACATAACGAAAATGGCATCGATAACATCATAATCCAAGATGACAGAAGCAGCACCATGGTATAATTATTTGAATTTTAGCATAACACGAAATGAACCCGCGAATTTTTCAGGTCTCTACCTATAGAGCTTCTCGTCCTTGGATTGCAGTGCGAAATTAAATGGGCATTTAATTTCTGTTTCAAAGGAACGATCGCTGCTATTAGCCTTGTCCTTGTTTCCCTGTGGGCGGTTGCCAGGTGCACGACATAGAGCGCGAAAGTTTCAGACACAACTTTGTAACGTAATGAAAATGTGCGTCGGAAAAATTGCATTTTGTGAGGTAAAATTCGGAATGAGTATTGTGGAAATACATTTTCCTGGTGTGTTTCATCAGGAGAATTATCTGCTAGTTTCCTTTTTTTTTTTTTTTTTTTTAATTTCATAGAATATTTAATTGAAAGACGCCATCTTGGTTTAACAGTTTTTGTTAAAATTTTGTTTATATATAGAGACCTGAAAAATTCGTGGGTTCATTTCCTGTTATGCTAAAATTTAAATAGTTATACCTTAGTGCTGCTTCTGTCATTGATTTACTGTTAATCTGGAGGACTGAGGGCGAATTAGAGACCCTCACTTTTACAAGTGTCGAATCACAGGCCACCCAGTCGAGGCGACTCGCAAGTTAGCAGCCAATGAACAGTTGGCATTTGCCCGAGTGTGTAGAGGATATTGGAGTCTATCCTGGAGGTCATCGAACCCGCGAATTTTTCGGGTCTCTACTTATATCATCTGACCCTGCGATTAGAAAGAACTCTTCTTCCAAGAAAAACTCAAAATAATGAAGTAAAACAAAAATATTTCCTGACTTGAAACTCCTTCCCGATATAATAACTCTTCTGTTTATAGCGGCAGTGATATTTTGATGATGATGATGATGATTAGGAAAATATTATTTGAAGACTTAGAATATGTAGTAACAGTGAATGCATTTATTCTTAACACTTTTTTTTAATGTTTTACAAAATAGTCAGTTCTTATATTTGTAACTTATTACTAGGGCCATTCATTTTTCGCGAATAGATCCCGAGAGTAGCTGGAAGTTAAAACAGTGTAGCATCGTCTGTGTTTCGTGATTGGGATAGGTTCTTTCAGATACATGCCTACTGTTGCAACACCAATTCACAGTAATTCATTGCGGAAGCAGACGCGTCCTGAGTGGCTCGGTCAAATAAGGCAACGACTTCTCTCGCAGGCGGTCGCCAATCATAAGAACGAAACCATTAGTGCGGGTATAGCTAATTGCAGTCTAATATGCGTTTAGATAATTTTTTTCGCGTAAAATGCCTACCCCTACTTATTACTAGAGACCCGTGAATTTCGCGGATTCAATGACCTCCAGGATAGACTACAATATACTCTACAAACTCGGGCAAATGCCAACTGTTCATTGGCTGTTGACTTGTGAGTCTTCTCGACTGGGTGGTCTGTGATTCGACATTTCTATGAGTGAGGGTCTCTAATTGGCCCTCAGTCCTCCAGATTAACAGTGAACCAATGACAGAAGCAGCACTAAGGTATAATTATTTGAATTTTAGCACAGCACGAAATGAATCCGCGAAATTCACGGGTCTCTACTTATTACTAAAGACCTGAAAAATTCGGGGGTTCATTTCGTGTTATGCTAAAATTCAAATAATTATACCTTAGTGCTGCTTCTGTCATTGGTTCACTGTTTAATCTGGAGGACTGAGGGCCAATTAGAGACCCTCACTGATAGAAGTGTCGAATCACAGGCCACCCAGTCGAGACGACTTACAAGTCAGCAGCCAATGAACATTTGGCATTTTTACGAGTGTGCAGAGTATATTGGAGTCTATCCTGGACGTCATTGAACCAGCGAATTTTTCCGGTCTCTAATTATAACCATTACAACAGAAACTTCTTCGTACTGCATGCTGCTTGTGGTTTTTGTTTGCTAATTTTAGTGACAGGGATGAGGTAACAGTAATGCTGCATTGCGTTATGCGAGGTCTGATGTTTTTGTCCGGGGACCTCTGCCCTCCGCTCCACTGTGGCCTGCGGCTGGGCGTGTGAAACGCATTTGCTCCGCGCTATCGACAGAAGACTCGTCCACGCGGATAGACGCTACAGTGTTTAAACACGCAGTAAGTCTCTAAATAGTTTTGCGATCCATACCAACCCCTAAGCGTACATAGGATAGTTGAGTACACTGCAAAACGATTATGGTATTGTAAATTTGCAGAAATATTTGAGGCAGCAGAGTCTATAGTGTTTCTGTGGTATTTTGTTTTAAACACATTTGTTTAAATTCGGTTTTAATAAACTTTAAAAAGTGTGTGTAAGTGTAATAATATATTGGTAGGGACACCTGTATTTCGCGAATACATTTCGTGTCAAGGTATGTCACAAAACACTGTAGGTTTTTCTTACAGTGATGGCGAATCGTGTGCGTGCAGCAGTACGGTATCCACATTCCCATGGCTCCGTCAAGTGCGGGAAAACACCTCTCGCCGAACACAGCCAATAACTACAAGAAAAAAACTACGGTGTTTTGCGATGTACCAAGATACGAAATGTATTTGCGAAATACAGGTGTCCCTATATATTGGCTATGGTTTGGGGAAATCGTAATAGCTGCTTGATGTATTTTTACTTCGTTTTATCTCTACCTATGGAATGCAACTGCAAATTTTCAACAAATAACAGTTCTTCGTTCTATAATATTTAGTAGAAACTATGTAATCTAAAATTTAACGTATGTCAACAACGTTTTTGTTGTTTAAGCCTGTTGATCCAGGATGTAAATTTTAAAGCCATTTTATTAATTTTATTACAATTTAATCACAAAACCAACATTTATGACTATATTTTAAACTTGGTAAACTGACAGAGCATCGAACGACGGCCCATTTATTGCCTTTTGATCATCTTGCATGCGTATGAATACTAAAGAAACGGGGATAGAACTATTTTGACGACGGGTGACATAAACTTTGAGAATATGTAAATTTAATGACGGTTTATTAAGATACTTGATCGTTATAATCAGACAAATATTATGAAATTTTACAATGAAGTCAGTGTGTTTAAAACACTATCTTTAGCGATAAAAATTGGGCAATAATTAGTTTAATGGTTATTGTATTTTTTCCGCATGTTTATGATGATTTAATTAGTGTAATTTCATATGCACATCCGTGCAGTTGAACTGAGCCCTGTAGTGAACTATTGTTTGCTAGAAACAATTGTTTGAAATTACACTGATTGTACTTGTTTTTCAAAATAACTATATAAAAAAGGAAAATTTATTCACATACTTATTTTACGATTTTTTTGTGCAGTGTGTACAGCACGGAGAAAAAAATAATAGGTACGTGACAAAAACGTAGGTCAAAAAACTGCACATATTTCCACTCATAGGATAAAAATATATGATTTAGGACGGACAGGTTTATGCGGCATGGGATAACTGTTATCCGCTCAATTACGTGAATGTGGCCCGGACGTGTTGATATGTATGTTATCTTATCAAGTGAGCAACCTTGGATTTTTTTTTCACTGACTGCGCAGCTTGGAAACATGATAATGCACTTGTGTGGCACTGTGTTGTTGTCCACACTTCCGAGGAAGATAATCCAACTTCGTAATTTTTTTTTCTGTTTAAAAGATTTTGATCATTCTTTGCCATTGCAATTTGGTCTGTGGCTCTGACAGGGGCGCAACAACTAAATTTCCAAAGGGGGGGCAATATACCTTTTTATAAAGAATCATCGATCCCCCCTATTGAAGCGAGGGGTGTGGGGTCCTCCCCCGGGAAAATTTTTATTTCAAGGTGGAAAATGGTGCTATTTAAGCAGTTTTATTATCTAAAAATTGATTACACAGCACTTTCTTTGCCCCCGTTTGCCCCCACTTCAAGGTTTCAGAAGGGGGAACAAAATACCCTTGCCCCCCCCCCCTGTTGTTGCGCCCCTGGGTTCTGACACCACCAGAGTACATACACTCTTGAAGGAAGGGGTTGGGGAAGTAGGGGAATTAGGCAAGGGGTAAGGTAGGGTGAAGATCAAGATCGTATTGGGTGGGATCCTGGATCTCTGGATCTGCGCACTTAAGAGGGCGATAAAGGGTTTCATTTAGAGCTGTTTTAGTGGTCAATGCGACGGCAAGTAGAGGTCAAACCAGTTAATGCAGATGAATGAGATTTTTACACATCATTGAGGAAAGGTATAATGACTGATCCCAGTTGTCAGAATGCGGTTAATGTTGTTATTAATAAGCAAACTTAATTAGTAAAAAGGTTTATATTAGCACAAATTTGACAACTTGCAGAAAATAAAGTAATCGGAATAACAAAAAAGTAACAACTGAACGATTTACATGTAACATTCTTTTATAGTATATGATTTTTGGAAATAATTATCTTCATACAATTGCGAATTACTTGCACATGCGTAAGTCAATGCACAATCATGTTTCAGCCGAAAATTTGCCACTTCACTGTTTGTAGATATGACACTTTTATTCCATCCCTTCAGCAAGACCCGAGCGCTGTAGATAATCCTCGCCATTAGAGTGGTTGGTTCCCGCTGTTATCTCCGCCTTGTGGACGAATGTGTGGAAGGGGTGTAGAGGAAGGTCTGGTTTTCGATAACACATGTCTTGTCGGGTTACTCTGCATTTCTCTTGTCATTGCATTCGCGTCCACCTCATTTACATTATTCTTAGAGTATTCTTTGCACATATATATTTTATAGTACTGTTTATTTACAAATATTTAACTGGATTGTGGATATAAAATTAACAATTTTTAGTTGCTTTTAGGTTACTTGGCATACATCTTATTTTCAACCAAATAATAATAGTTGTATAACAATTAAATGAACTAAATATACCGTGGGATATAACTTTGCAAGGCATTTATTGGGGGATAAGTTTTACAGATTTTGCAGTTCCAACACTTATAAGCACAGCACAAAATACGAATAATTACACAAAACTGTAAAGCTGGTTTTTAAACAAAATACATAAGTTACAATAGTTTACCTCGCGGTTACATACAAATTGATAATTTACATAAAAATATTACAAGTTATCAAAGCTATTATGTTGTTTCATTACGTAGCATATAAAAGTACTAGCTGCAGTACCCGGCGTTGCCCGGGCTAAACACATGGAGCTTTATTTTCTGCGAGTTAAAGCAAACTGGATAGCGCTATATGTCAGTGTGTTGGACATAGAGAAATGTCACACAATTACTGTTTGTATGTTTATGACCTATGATTTTTTGTTTACCCATGACGATCGGTTATTTCTTATTTATTATTAACTAGCTGCAGTACCCGGCTTTGCCCGGGCTGAACACCGGGTGATATATTGTCCGCGAGTTACAGCAAAATGGATAGCGATATGTCCAGTGTTTTGGACATTAAGAAATGACACATAATTACTGTTTGTGTATCTGTGACCTATGATTTTCTGTTTACCCAGGGCGATCGGTTGAAAGGTTTAGAAGTTGATGCGCTACAGCGCCATCTAGCGGCGAGTTACAAAAAAAATGGATAGCATAAAAACCTTCTTCATGATAAAAACACTTCGATATGCCAACTTTCATGGCGATCGGTCAAACGGTGTAAGAGTTTATCGACGTCATACATACCAAAATCCAATTATATATATTCTTATATTTCGAAATTTTGGGGCTTTCACTTTTGCGAAAAGTGGATGTTCAGGACCTCGAATGGTTTGGAACACTCCATCTCGAAAGAAATGATATTTGAAATTCCTGAAATTGTCGAAATTTTGGTGCTTTGTCCCCAGAGGGGGAGGGGTGATTTTGAGGACCCTGAATGGCTGGGAAACAATAAAAATCGAAAGAATGATATTTGAAATTTTTTAAATTTTGGGGTTTTGACCCCTGAGGGGGGGGGTGATGTTGAGGACCCCGAATGGCTCGTAAACACTCCAAATCGAAAAAGAATAGGTTTTTGGAAATTTTGGGAATTTTTTTTAATTATTGGGTCTTTGACTCCTTGTGGGGGGAGGGTAGTTTGAGGACCCCGAATGGCTCGGAAACACTCCATATAGTAAAAAAAAAAGTATTCTTAAATTTAAGAAATTTTTCGAAATTTTGGGGTTTTGCATTCCCCCAATCCCCTTACCACAAATTTGTTGGAGAACACGTCTTTGGGTGAACGTTCCGCCATCCCCCGGACACTTTAGTTAGTAATGACTTAATTTTAATACAATTTCCTTCAATTTTTCGAAATTTTGTGGCTTTCAATTTTGAGAAAAGGGAGGGGGGGGGGAGGGTGGAGGTTCAGAACCTCAAATGGTTCGGAACACTCCATCTCGAAAGAAATGATATTTGAAAATCCTGAAATGTTTGAGATTTTGGGGCTTTGTCCCCAGAGGGGGAGGGGTTATTTTGAGGACCCTGAATGGCAGGGAAACACTTAAAATCGAAAGAGAATGATTTTTGAAATTTTCTAGATTTTGGGGCTTTGACCCCTGGAAAGGGGGGGGGGGGTGATGTTGAAGACCCCGAATGGCTCGTAAACACTCCAAACCGAAAGAGAATAGGTTTTCGAAAGTTTGGGAAATTTTTTTTATTATTGGGTCTTTGACTCCTTGTGGGGGGAGGGTAGTTTGAGGACCCTGAATGGCTCGGAAACACTCCAAATACTAAAAAAAAGTATACTTAAATTTAAGAAATTTTTGAAATTTTTCGTAATTTTGGAGTTTTGCACTTCCCCCCCCCCCTCCCACAAAATTGGGTGCGAAGTCGACTTTGGGTAAAAGTTACACCATGCCCCGGACACTTTAGTTCGTAATGACTTAATTTTAATACAATTTTCTCCAATTTTTCGAAATTTTGTGGCTTTCACTTCTGAGAAAAGGGAGGGGGGGGGGGGGGGGGTGGAGGTTCAGGACCTCGAATGTTTCGGAACACTCCATCTCGAAAGAATATATATTTGAAATTCCTAAAATTATCGAAATTTTGGGGCTTTTTCCCAGAGGGGGGCGGGGGATTCTAGGACCCAGAATGGCTCGAAAACGCTTAAAATCGAAAGAGAAAGATTTTTAAAAATTTTAAACTTTCGAAATTATGGGGCTTTAACCACCTGGGGGGGGGGGGGGTGATGTTGTGGACCCCGAATGGCTCGGAAACACTCCAAATCGAAAGAGATATAAAGGAAAACTTATTACCTACCTATGAATAATTTTCTAAATAAATTAATAAATAACTCTATGTTTAAGAATTTACGTACATACATAATATTAAACTTCAAACTATATACACAAAAAAAAAACTAAGGATGTTTGTGAAACTATTTTTTATTTGTCATAATGTTTAAAGCATTTGTAGGATTTGTTGATATGTAAAACTGTGGTGGCCATATTCCGCTTATCCAAAGGAGTATAGAAATTAATAGAGATATCACTCCCTGTACACACCACAAATCTTTGAATTAAGTAAAAAAAAAAACATAGTCCAAAATGAAACAAAAAGTATAAATAACAACTAATTTGTCAAAAAAATTTATTCAACTGGAATGACAATGTTAACATCCACCTGAAATTTAATAGAAGTAGGTAGTGAAGTAATTACTCTTTATTCTGCTGGCCCCTAGTTGTGGTAGCCACTGTAATAAAACCTCCTTGCTCTGTATTATATGGTGTTCAACTCGCTCTAATTATTGATGTGTTCTCTCATGGGGTTCTTGGCGCCTACCCTCGTCGCAGTAAATACCAGGAACGCTGCTGCTGGATGGTCTGCCCAGACTGATAGTCCAGCTAGCACGTCACTGCCCTGTGTTACTGTCCAGAGAGTAATTATAAAAAGGAAATTTAGTAGTGTTGTGTGAATAGTGGAAAATTTGCATATAAATGAAATAATAATAACTGAAAAACATCTGATTTTAATGGGTTCTTGAATATGGGTGTGAAGTTACTGTTATCATGTAATTAAGCGAGAACAACCAAGGTGTCAAACCTAGGTGTCGGTAATTAGATGCAAATTACGTCACTTGAACACATTGAATGCCATGCCGGGTCTAGCTATACGTTGTCGGCGGCTTGAGGCTCTCTTCACAGGACCTCCAGGTGGTCTGCTGCTACACTGGAACACGGGATGCTGTAAGCTGTAATTGACGAACTACCGAAGCTCTGAGGTCGCCGGGTATCTGCTGAAGACTCGACTTCCCTCTCGTCCTGGAAAGTCTGGTTTAATCTGGATCGGTCTCACCAATCGTCGTGGCCGATCGCAGCTGGCGCTGCCCTCAGATGTCTGGAACCACTACGGGACGAAAACGGGACCGACGCGGAAGTTGGCACTCGATGTCGCCGATACTCCCTATCTAGGACTTATCTAGTCCAGATACAATTCTCTCAACTCGTAGAGCGGAGAATTCTAAGTAGGACACGATCGCGGATGACGCGAATCTTCTATTTCTCGGGCGGCAACCAAGGCTTTGGTTCGCCCCAGCCCGAGAAACGTCTTCCCGCTGCAAGATGGCGATGGCGTCTCCCTTCTTCTTCCTCCTTATAACTATTTACTTTCAGTCCCTAGCAACCAAGGAGCTATAGCTATCAGCAAACAGAATAAGCTGCATAGTGAAATAAAAACTTGGATGTTAGAGTGTAAGAGAATCGAACTAAGACCAAATGAATAAAGTTTCAAAAGAATAATTTCTTAGAAGACCCTGAAGTTAAAAATGTGTTGTCTATGGCAATAAGATGTGTCATATCTGTTATACCTTGGTTGTCCTCTTTACAATAAAACAATTAAATACATAATATTCGCTCATGGAATATACAATTAATATTACAATAATAATAAAAATAATAATAATCTAACTGTAAACAGTTGGACTGGTTACAGAAGGTAAGAATATATATATATATATATATATATATATATATATATAAGAAAATAAATGAAATTAAAACATACATAAATAAAATTATCTCACACTCAACCAAACATAATGTTTAATATGAAATGAAGGAAGATGGCAATTACACGTAACTATTCTAATTAATAAAAAAAATCGACCTACATGAAATAGTAAAATTCAAATTTTTCAACAATATATTACATAATTGATTAATATTTCTGGTCTTCGGTCTCAGTAGCCCTAAGACTCTTGACGCTCAGCATATTAATTATAAACACTAAACCAAACTCCTTGCAAATAAGTTATAAGTAGGTACTGTAAAAAAAAAAATAATTTAAATTGTAATATAAAAAAACGTTATTGAAAATTGAAACAAATATGGCGACACTACAAACTGTCAAGATATTTTTTTTTCTTACTCTCTACTTAGTTCCTTACAATAGCAAATCGTAATGTAATGGCTTGAAAACTATTGCTCGGCAGACATAGAGGAATGACACTTAACAGTTTGTATATCTATGACACACGTTACATAAAATTAAGATATATTTTTTTAACCCGTTTAAAATTTTTTTTTTTAGACAAAAGATAGCCTATGTCCATCCCCAGGATATAATCTATCTCCTTGCCAAATTTCATTACGATCCGTTCAGCTGTTCAGCCGGGAAAAGGTAACAAACAGACAGACAGACAGAGTTACTTTCGCATTTATAATATTAGTAAGGATTATAAATTATTAAGACCATTAATCGAAATAAGAACTATCATATCTCTCAAGTTGGAAAAATTACACATAAATGCCAATTTTCATTGAAATCGGTTGACTTGGTGAAGAGTTCACTGGAAACAAACATCAGGACACTGGATTTATATATATTAAGATCTCTTGTTTGTATCCCATTTCCCATTTAACACTAAAATGTATTTTATAAATAATGTATCACAAATATAACATATGTATATTTCATGAATAGTAGTTACTGAAGTAAAACGGTTTTTCCTTTATTACAAAATAAAATACACAATATAAACTATTCATAACGTAATTTATTCTTGCTTTGAGCATTCTCAGATGTAGTTTCTGCAATTGGCGTACTTTCTTCAGTCTTTGTGCTTTCCTTTAACCTTAAATCAAGGTAAAAAACACCTGTTTTTATTAATAACATTGCCTGAAGCTATACACTGAAAACGACCCATGAATACTATAAATAATTTGTGTACTTACTTATTTTTCTCTCTCCAATTTGCTATATTTTTACCTCTATTCCGTTTTCTTCGCACAGACAAATGCAATTTACCACGAGCATTACCTTTTAAAAAAAGTGCGTTTGTTTTCGCCATTTATAAATGAACATCCATTTATATATCCCGAGCTAACACAGCGACAGCAAGGAAAACTAAATCCGACTGCCTCGCAGTGCCACCCCACCCCTTTCGGTCTTTATCGTGGGACTGAGAAGTGTCGCCTATCGCGAGGGACTCAGAGCAATATCGGTCTAACGCACAATATCAGTCGCACATGTTACGCTTCAAGCTGCTGGAATTTCTAGTAGCTATTTATCCCACTCTTAAGGGGCCCATGTGTGTTAGTGATGCAGGATAATAAGTGCGACGCTCGCTGGTGATTCTAGCGCGGTGTCTCCTCTGGACTGGCGCGCAGTCTTCTCGTTGTCACATTATAACTGTGAAATTTGAGCGGTGGCCGTAACATTATATGGTGGAGAAATGAAGATAAAGTTGTAATGCAAGTCCCTTAAGTGCTTTCAAGAATCTGTACCGGTTGTTTTACGCCTAAAAATTACTCTGAAAACGTGCGTTTTAGCCATTTTAACTCGTATAAAAATACGGTTTAAAAACTGAATCCGAAATAAAAAGTACTTTTCGGCCCTCAGGCAACTCTTAAATGCTTTTCGTAAGCAGACCTCACTCAGATATCTTGATTAGTTTTGAAATAGCTTTGTTTTTCCTGAAGCTCTGCACACCGTATGTGTGTCCGGGTAGGCGGAGCCCTTAATCGTTTAAGTATTGCCTTAGTCTGGGGCGTCATCAGATGCACTCGGATACTACTTCCATGGCGGTTCGGATCCTTAAGAGGCCGTGTCAGTAAATGTTTATTTCCAAAATTCTGCTCTAAATCTCTCTCTTTTAACAGTGAGATTTAGTGGCTTTTTCAACCGAAGGAACTGTAGCCGCAGCGCGTGAAAATGCCACTATACCCTCATCACAGGATTAGTGGGAAGGTTGACAGCTCCAGCTTACTCGACGAAAAATGTAGCTGGTTCCTCGAAAATCTGAGAGGATGACAATCTGACCGGCGGCTCACTAGGAAATTGCGGATGCAGGGATTCAGAGTCAAGAAACCTCACATTTACAACTGTAGTATCAGTCGTATCTAAAAATTTTAATACTTTAAACGTATCGGAATCCATTAATCTTAAAACATGTGGTAATTATTCTTTATCTAAATGTAATATTCTGTGAAAAATAATGTTAGTTGACATTAAAAAGAATACGAAATTCATCATGTAATGCTATAAAAGGATAATAACATAAATTCATATGCTTAGATATTGCATATACATTGCACACAATCTAAATACAATCTCACTTAAGTCAGACTAACTAATTTTTTACAATGCACCATCATACTTAGGTAGGGGAACCTCTTATGGATGTTGTTTCAAAGATTTAATATTTACAAACATCACTATTTATCTTATTATGGTATGTATCTTTATGAATACGAATTTACAAAAAAAAAATATTGAATTGATTACATTACACTTTAACATTACACAAGACTAAAACACTAACAAAACTTAATTTTATATATTGCTTTAGCATATTAGACGACGAAATAACTCACAAGACTAACATTAAAAGGGCTGCATTACAAATTTACTTTAAGAGGTGAAAATATCCTTTAAAGATATTTCATTACCTCATTGATTACATAATACTGCCGTTAATGTGATCGTAGATATAAAGTATTGAAATATATATTCCATTAGGTTTATGTAAATATTTAGAAAACGTCATTGCTTATAGATGCTCATTATTTAAATAATAAAGAATCTTTTACTTTAATGTACTGAACAAACAAAATATTTATAAGTTAATAAGAATAAGCTTAGTTGAGTAACATCTTCAATTTGTATTGAATTCAATGTACATATCGAAAATCATGTAAAATGAATGCAACTGATTGAATTAAATATATATTTGATCTTGTGAAACGGCCATAATGGTGATGTAGATAATTATAGATGCTCACATGCATCGTGAGAGTCCGTATAAAGCCTATTACAATTCTATAAGTATACATTAAAATGCTTTTAAAATAGACATGTGTGATAATATTAAAACTTGTTTAAGTAAGATCATCACAAAAAAAATGAAAATCCTTCAACAGTAAGTTATGTTTTATAAGATTTTAACAGAACACACATACAATAAGAGAATACTAATCATGCCACATAATTTAACACAAAATACACATTCCAGTAGGCGCTACATAAAAATAACTTTTATTTTTATGCTGATAACTCTGCATTGTTTTATATATATCATTATTTCTAACTTTTAATATTCTCTACACATTAACTGAAATTACTTATTTACAGAGTCTTAGCAAATGTTGGTCTGTACCACATACAGTTCGTACGATATCTCTACGTAAAACACATATAGTTCATTATTATTAATTTCAATTATATTTCCATCAACATAATTAAATTAGTATAGGGCCTAGGTTGGTCACTGTTAATTTATTGAGTACTTCTGAAGTATTTTAATTGTGAGTTAACATACATACCAAATGCCATTCTTCCAGTAAAGTTGCAAAGAAGACAACAAGATAATATAAGTATGTATGTAGTACCATATTTTAAACCCCTATTAAATGAATAATAACTAAATATCTTTTCTGGACTATTAAGTAATATTTTTATTACTGTTATTTGTAACTGAAATAAAATGACAACTAACAAATTAGTAAAATATATAATTAAGTGCGATATAGTGTGACATTTGTACTTGTACGGCAAACGAATATAATAAAATGTCTATGACAATGTTAACTTTTCTCATTATTATGGAAAGAAACAAAATGGGCAGATAAGCATATTTTACGCTGACATTTAAAAATGCTCAATTCAAAATGAACATTCCCTAGCAAGAAAATTTATTTTGTATCACCACAAGAAATCAAACTGTGGCGTAGCCTAATTCATAACATCCTTCGTACAGATTTCTTGGTCTGCTTTTCTACGCAAAAAGTTTTCGTTTTCTCCTCTTTTTCTTTAATAGCTTGAAGGATGTAAATTGGGTTCCTAATGGGCATCGAGCGGGAATGCCTGGGATCTACTAATTCAGGAAGCATACAATCCATATACACAGGGGCGTAGCCAGGGGGGGGGTTTAGGGGTTCTAACCCCCCCCTTAGCACCAAATCTTTAATTAATTTCTTACTCATCACTCAAACAAATTTCATATTAAAATTAATAAAATTTTTACCATTACAATATTTAAATTTAAGCACCGAAAACTGCTAAAATAGCACTATTTTACACCTTAAAATCCAAATTTTTCCGGGGGAGGACCCCCGGACCCCCCGCTTTAATACGGGGGGAGGGGGGCCATGCTTCTTAACACCCCCCATACGCAAATCCTGGCTACGCCACTGCATATACATAAGTTTTTCTTTCATCTGACAATTCCAGAAATTATAGTCTCGATAAATTTTTCTATTTTTGAGCCCAATGGAGTCCACAGACAAAAAATACCATACAATTCCCTGGTAACATGAAGCTGACCCTGAACTTGATAGTAATAAGCATGCTTCTTGTTGATAACATCAACATGTGTTTTATCGTTTACATTCCAGAATGTGAATTTTCTAGATAGTATAGCATCGTCAGGAGAAATTTCTTTTGCTGACGATGGACACTTAACTTCAACAAGGCCATCAGAGTCAACAGTTCCATCCGGGGTTGCACCTAAATATGAAAGTTCTGGGTCTACAAATAGTCCACATGGTTTGATTTTGACTGAAAGTATTTTCTCAAGTTCTTGAATGGCGTTCATTTCATTTTCTCTTCCCCACAACATGGCATCGGTGTCGAAATCATGCACATCAGTTTATGTCTATATTCATTTTTAAAATTTAATTTGAAATTTCTTATAACTTGATGCTTGACGTAATATAATTTTCTTGTTTAGTGATTAAGTACCTGCTGTTAACATAATTCTTGTAAAAACTATATATCCAATTTATTCTTTGATATTTTAGATATTTGGGATGCAGATTATTTCAATAGAATTTTGCAATTAACACTTGTGACCGTGTCTGGTCACAAGACGTTAAATTAAATTTCCACCACCAAACATTTAAGGACATGAAGAAGCTTACCTTCTATTGTTGACGTGTAGGAATAAACTGACCTCTTGTGACGTCACGACTCATAGATAAGCTACGGCTGTGTGCGGCAGAAGACAGTGCGCTTTCAACAAAATACCATAGACAAAGTGGAGACTTCATTCCTACACAACATCGAATTCAGTGTTACCAACTCCGGATTTAGCAAGAAGAAGAATAAATCCCGGAAATTGGTTGTTTATCGATTATGTGAACTGGTATGAAGATCTTTCTAGAACATTCGAAAATCATCTCTACTAATCCCGAGATTGGAGGGGCAATAGGAGGAAAAGGGGGGGGGGGGGTGAGAAATGGGTATATAAGCCCGGGATTTTGATCAGTTAGGCAGGGAGCAGCAGGACCATCACCAACATCATCATGAGGCATTAGAGAGAGAGAGATTGACAGAAGGCAAGGTGTTTTGGAGAGCTAAGTATGGGTGTTGTAATTATTTGTTATGATATGGCCAGTAGAGTTTAAAGTTTTGATAATGATGAAAACAACTGTGAGTAGTAACCATTGGACTTGTGTTTTGTGCGAATATGATGCACCTGTGTAAGCTTAGTGTTGCTTTAGGTGTTCATAATGTGGATTGGCACTTGGTCAATTTTTGTTGCACCTCCTTCGCTTTTTGCTTGTTGTGGGCGGCCATATTGCTTTCAATAAGTAATTGATTTTAGCTCTCCAAAGACCTTTTCCTTGCGAGTTGATTAATGATTTGTTTATGTTTGGTTTAAAGTCATTAAGCATTTAAATGTACCTTGTAATAAAAGTACTCTTCTAGCCTAGAGTTTTGAAACCAAAGAAAGTATTAAAGTCAGGAATATTTATTGTGTGTAAAGTATAAAATATTTGTTATTTATGAGATCTAACTATTTTTGTATTATTTATGAGATATCTCTAGTCAATTATAAAACATTTGTGATATATTTATGAGATCTAACTATTTTTGTACTATTTGTGAGATATTAAGATTAACAATAAATCTTGAAAATATATTTCCTGTGTTCGGTCAATGTTTTTGCCACCTTACATTTTTCAGCATAGGTTTTGATGTTCACTTTGATTTTGAATTTTAATATGCAGGTTAGGCCCCATCTGGGCAAGTTTTTACCTTGTGGGAAGTAACAGGGATTTTGTGCTTGCAGTGGGAGTTGGGACTCTGATGGGGCCCGGCCTCACACTGTAAATATATATATTTAATATGGTTATTTTGTCAAACATCATTTGCACTATATGTGATTCAGGATTACCACTACATTCCATAATTAAAGACAGTGATTAATTATGGAAAACACTGACTACTCGATAATTTAAACTCAGTATTTACAAACATTATATTTTATTTTCGTAATTGACTGTTGTGCTGAATGTGACTAATTCATTCGCCATGCCACTGCAATATTATTGAAAACACACGATTAGCCTTCAAACAAAATAGTCTTCACGAATGCTTCTGCAGACGTAGCATGACAATCAGCGTTTTGGAAGCTGTCGGATGTAATTTAGCAATATACCAGTCATACTCTTACAATAAATAAATTTTGTATCTTACATTTCATCATATAGTTTAGTTGTGATACGATGAGACGTTTCAAAAATCATTGAAACTGTTACACGACTAGTACTTTTTGCTGTCAATGATACAGTTTCCTGAGTTTTAGGATTTTGTTAATAAAAATAGGAAAATTTATAGCACATATCATATCTATTCATTTCGATGTACAACAAAACGTTTGTGATATATATGTTGAAAGTAAAAGACAAAATTATTTTTTTATGGGGAACAAGGTGGCACATTCGCATTTTGGATGTGATAGTGATCTCAACATAGAAATTTTGAAGCTATTCACCACGTAGTGTTTTTTTGTTTCAATGTAAGGAAATATAATAAATGAGATGTCGGAATTCATCCATTAAAATAATTGCACCATGTCAAATAGTTACAATTACAATCCCTGCTTCAGAATTATCGGAAATTATACAATCTGCGTGCACATCATCACTGTTTATACTGTTATTTAAGATTCATCATTGGGCCAAATAAAATTTTCAATTTGATCATTCAGTATGTTCAACAAAATAAATGCTAAATCAACGAAATAAAAAAATTAAATCTCACTTCAAACACTCACACACTAGGATGACACTCCTAATTGTGTCAGTGACAATAAAATAAGAGGCAGTACACATATTATATTTTCTTTGTTGCCTGTTGTTCCTATGTTCCTAACCTTGTTTCTTAGCCATTTCATTAACTTCAAATATAACATGATAAAACTGCAATTAAAACACCATAAGAGTCTAAACTAATTTAACATTGGATTATTGTGGGCAAGGGAATATGTAAAGTAATTTCTCATGATAATAAACCTAGAGGGTAAAACTATTCTCAGCACTGGCATTCTGCACACGACATTACATTATGGATATTGCTTTTAATTTAATTTGTACAAGTTTTGGGCGATCTCTTGACTATCTTTAATGTTCGTAGCTGATGTTGACAATTTACTATCTATTAATGTTAATATGATAAAAAAACTTACTTAAATTTTTCCTTGCATCTCCATTTCTGCAAACTTTCCCCTCTGTTTTTCTTTCTTCTAGTTGAAATAAACACCCCACTCTTGCTTGATAAACGACGGTTTTTCCCTGTATAAAAAAACACCATGATTTTATTTATTCCCGATGACAAGCAAAAAAGTTGTATGGTCGCGAATAATACATTCGTATGGCGTCACATCAGCGGAATATTCCCTTAGCATAAATGTGTCAAGACTGTGGCACTTGTGGAGAAGTAAACCTTCCCTCGAACACAAAAACAAATGAACGAACAACTTTTTTTTTTTATGGGATGTGCAGTCGGAGACCCCTTATGGGGTGGTTGAAGGGTGACGGGGCCATTGAAGGGTCGGGGAGGGGGGGGTGAAGGGTGACAGGTCGGTCGCCAGACCAGGTAGTAAGAGTTCAGGGGCTGAGGATAGAAAAGGCCTATCTCCAAATTATTAAGTATAAATGTTGTCATGTAATAGTTAAAGACTTGATTACACCCAGGTTTATAAACCCATCATGATCATGAAGACACTGATCGGAAGGTAATGTGCAATACATTTGAATGGCGTTTTCAGTTTTTGCTAAATAATTATAAATATAAGTAAAATTTCAATGTATCTGGACAAATCAAAATATTGATAATATCATTTTCATCACAGAAATAATATATGATATGATAACTAAATTTGAAAAAAGCGGTTATGTTAAATGTATTGTATACTTTCAGTAGGCAAAATTTCCGGCCCCTACCTCTTATAGACTTTGAGAAAAACTGCCTTTTAAAATAACATTGATATAGATAGGAGCACAAATTTGTGACACGGCCTCTTAAGAGGCCACTCCAGTGTTTCAGGGGCACTACGCAACCCACGTTAACCTCATAAGATTCAATGCTATTTTCATTTTGCTTATAACTAATTAACTAATATAGATTTCGAAATGATGCTTGCTTGATATGTAAGACAACGATGCTCTTATCAAAGCCCCTTTCTTCAAAAACGTGCTTAAATTATGGTTTTATACTAATCTTTTCTAATATGCATAAGTGTATTGTCTTGGTTTGAACCATAATTTATGCACGTTTTTGAAGAAAGGGGCTTTGATAAGACCATCGTTGTCTTACATATCAAGCAAGCATCATTTCGAAATCTATAATAGCTAATTAGTTATAAGCAAAATAAAAATAGCATTGAATCTTATGAGATTAACGCGGGTTGCGTAGTGCCCCTGAAACACTGGAGTGGCCTCTTAAACACTCTACTGACACGGATCTGCCCTTCACAGCATCAGTCGTCGGATGCTCCTACTGTTCCTAGCTTCGAACCGGAGACCCCCAGCGTGCGCGATCCGAGTGCAGTTCATCCTCAGTTATTGGGTATGCAGTCCACTATACGTGTTATATCTAGATAACGGAAAAATTCGCGGATTTAACTCGTCATACGCTAAAATTTAAATAACTATAACTTGTGCTGTTTTTTCAATTGGTTCACTTTTAATATGAAATGTGGCCCAGTTAGAGACCCCCAATCATAGAAATATCAAATCATAAGTAGGGCCATGCATTATTTCGTGAAAACGATTTTGAGACTAGCTGAAAGTTAAGGCACTGTAGCATCGTCTTGTGTTTCGTGATTGGGTGAGTTTCTTTCAGCGGCAGGTTTCGACTTGTTTACATACATGTGTGTGTGTGTGTAGCCTTTAGCATGATTTCCAGAAAATATGCATTTAAAAAAAATAAAAAAATAAACATTTTTCCGAATTACGGGCTACGAAGTTGATTAACTTCACTAAACAGCAGCCAATAAACAAAGGATGAATGCATGAGTCTACAATGTAACTGTGGAGTCTGCCCTAGAGTTCAATGAACTAGCGAATTTTTTTCATTCTTTTTTAAACTAGAATCGCCTATAAATTTTAAAGCTTTTATAGAATGATCATTGGTCGATAACAAGGTCACCTCTTTTGGCATTACACTTCATCTCCTTGTTTGGCTCAGGAACTTTAAGTGCGTGCCAGGAGCACTGCAGTGCGATCATCAACGCACGGCAGATGTATACAGTACACTCCCGATTATCCGCGAAATTAAGTGGCAGGGCTAACGCGGATAGTGAAAATCGCGGATAATCCGCAAAAGAGCCGAAAATGGGAAACAAAAAAGGAAACATTAATTTCAACTTAAAAATTTATGTATAGTAAAAGTTACAATTAACAGTAATTTTTTTTGAATAATGATAGAAATTTTTGTATTTTACTGAATAATTAACATACAATACATTTCAGTAATGTAAAAATAAAAGTGCTCGGTACTTACTTCGTAACAAGGATACAATTTAGAGAAGGCCTGTGGCGTTTTACTGTAAACTGCACACAATACGCTCGTCAGTAGATTTCAAATTTGCTCACTTGTAATAAAATACAGATTCACACATGTGCTGTATTTTTTCGTAGCATGCGCGGATCATCCGCCCGCGGATAATAGGGAGTTTACTGTATTTTCTTCGAGTCTACTTTGCTACTCAATGAATACGCTAAATAAACGTAGCTCTAACAATTATTTTTTGGGAGAACTCTGAGCTTCCACAGTGGAAGTCATCTCATACATCAGCAGCCAATTATCATGTGACGTTTGCCCCGAGTATGTAGAGAAATTAATGTATCTTCAAAACTGTAAATCTCAGGACAATTGCAAAATATGAGTTATCTAACTGGATTAGTAGTTTTTAATACAAGTGTGTTCCTCTTATGTTTTGAAAACCAGCCTTTTTTTAAATTTCAAATTAATGTGAAATTAAAAACCATCTGTTTCTTAATTAATTAAACTTAAGAGAAACATTCAATGAATCAACCGTAAATTTGATTCAAAGATCTTAAACACGATAAAATGTTAATATTTATTCTCCTGCTCGTAATCAGTTAAATATTATTTCAAAATTTAATCAAATTTAGTGGTTTTATATTAGACCCTCGGCATTAGTTTAGTACAATTGATGGAAATGTTAGGGCAAGTGTACCGAATATGAGACCTCTTTTTAAAAATATTTATATTTTGTTATTAAAACCACTATTGGTAGATTTATTTATATTAGATGATATATTATGTAATGCACTTTTACTTCAAAACAGGATTTAGCACTGGTATTAAAACAGAAAGTAATTAAACTAAGAAATTAAAAAAATGCGAAATTTTATGAAAACAAAAACGTGTTCCTAATATGAGACATCCCCTACATTATGTTCCAAATTCCATATTTGATATAATTTAGTCACTTTTTGCACTTTTGTTTGTCACACATAGGACACACAAAACATGGATCAGCTCCGCAATCTCCATGAGCCCTCCCATAGCACTTGAGGCACTGCCGCCATTTCTCGCCATATTTGCAGCATAACAAACACTCTGCATCATCATCACTTTCAGATTCATCACTTTCATTTGAACTGTCATGCAGCGAAATATTTTCGTCACTGGAGTCCTCAGAATCTACGGCGATGAATGATTTGGTAGTTATCCGTAATTTGTCCGTGTTGCGAGATCTGGTTTGTATAGGTGTAGCTTCGTTTCCTTTCTGTTTTCCAAGATCCAATTTCTTACGAGCTTCAGCATTTTTCTTTCTTACGACATTTTCATCCAAGCTTGTTTTCTATGGCAATGATGTGATAACATTAGCACTGCCACATCTACTGGATGTTTCTTTTGAAGGAAAATTTGGTAGTGGTGAATTATCTACAGGTCTGATAAAGGGCCTAACTGCACTGCTGCAACATGGCTGATCTGTCTGCATCGAAGTTTCTCTTGGGTGGCTCTGGTCTTCTCTACAAATGGCTGTATCTGAATTCTCTTGAGCTCCATTTTCTTCTTTAGTTTCTTGGACATTTAATGATTCAGAGAAAGCACCAAATTCATAATCACGAAATATGTTTCGGTTAAATGGAAACAGCCATGTTTTATTAAAATAATAACAGAGATTTCCATTGTTGCTGCTCTTTGGTATGCAGCACTGAAAAGTTTAGCCACTGTAAAGTTTGTAACAACATGATTTGGGTTTGGCGCAGCCAGTCTTCTACTTCTTGAGCATAGTATGTCTTGAGAGGGAACATAAAACCTACGTCCAACGGCTGCATCTTATGAGATGAGTGTGGAGGTAAGCAGATGATCGAAACGTGGCTTTCCCTGGCCTTCTCAGCAGGGCCTACATATCTATGTTATATTACAAAATTTTAAGATATTTTATATAAAAATAAACTTATTAGTTACTGTTCTTACAGCGACAGTATTATTTTAAATCTAAATCACCTAATATGAGACCCTTAATCCTAATATGAGACCCTATCTCAAATTAGGACATGTAAGTGGTCTCATATTAGGCACTTTATAATGGCCGCTACAAAACACAACAACAAGGCTGAAATTTTAAACTGTCATAGTTCCTTATTTATACACGTGAAAGCTTACTTCACTGCTCATACGAGAGTATGAATGGATAATTAATATAAATGTACCTCTATGTTGATAATAAAGCTGCAAGATGCCACTCACGAAAACTCAAAATGAAGAATATCGTATAAACTGTTATTCTGGATCTCGCGCGCGTCAGATAAAAGTCTCACTCTATCCGTGGTCGAGAAATGGAGGCTGCTGGTAGTTCCAAGAGCAACTGATAGGTAGAAGCTCTTACTTGTCAAGATAACCAAGGGTCTCATATTAAGGCCGGGTCTCATATTTGGGTCACCTACCCTACAGTTCAAACTGTGTTTGGTGCTGGAAAATAATTTATGGCCAGTTTGAATTGTGTGCTGTTTAGTGTAATATGTTATTTTTTATCTTGCAAGATTGATTACAGGAATGATTTTCCACAAAAAAATCTGATCGCTCATTAGACTGCAAAAAGGTACACTTGGAATCATTCACTTTTAATTGGCAGCCTTTGCAAGAGAAACTATTCCCCTGTTTGGCTGGGCCAATCAGGACAGTTTTGATTCCGCACTTGGTTGACTATGGTTGGTGTGCTGAGAGTAGACACGTACCTGAACTAAACCCAGCCAACCACGAAACTCAGGCAATTCCATAAATACAGACCAGAAAAATTCGCGGTTTCGATGGCCTTCAGGATAGACTACCAATTATTGGTTGAGATGCGTCCTGATGAACAGTAAGCCAATAGCAAAATCATCGCCGAATGAATCCGCGAATTTTTCCGGTCTCTAGCCGTAAAGTTTCAACACACAGGTGGTTTGGAAATCTATTCGCAAAAAAATACATAGTCGCAACTACCTGCCAATCTGCATAAAATTTTATTGGATAATGTTTATAAACTTATCTTAAGTAATGCGAACCTGTTGGTTATGGAAAAAAGAAGATAAATTTGCATGAAAAACATGTGTATAACGTTCCTCGGATAATTTTCCGACACTGATCCTACGTCCTATGATCATCTCGACCACACTACCCTTACCCTTCCACCACAGCAGTTTTATCTTAAAGCTCGGTCTCACATTTCATGTTGAATTTTTTAAGAGCTATTTCTGAAAATTTTAAATCGATACCTCTCTTGCATTTGTTGTTGCGCCACAAATAGTTTCAAAAATATATTCACTAAGAAGTGTAATCATGGCCCATGGGTGTAAAAAAATGTGTAGCAAGTCTTCGTATGTAATTTGTGATCACTTGCACGACGTTTTACACCCGTGATATTACGCTAAGTGAGACCTGAAAAATTCGCGGGTTCATTTCGTGTTATGCTAAAATTCAAATAATTATACCTTAGTGCTGCTTCTGTCATTGGTTCACTGTTAATCTGGAGGACTGAGGGCCAATTAGAGACACTCAATCAATAGAAGTGTCGAATCACAGGCCACCCATTCGAGATGACTCACAAGTCAGCAGCCAATGAACAGTTGGCATTTGCCCGAGTGTGTATAGGATATTGGAGTCTTTATTGGAGGTCATCGAACCCGCGATTTTTTCCTGTCTCTAATTATCAGTTGAAGCTATTTTTGGCTGAAAAACAAATGTAAGAGAGGTACCGGATTAAATTTTGTAGAAGTAGCTCTTTCGAAAAGTATTACGAGAATAAAGGTCATAATGGTGTGTGAGACCGAGGATGGAAGGAGTGTACTCGGAGCGTGACAGATGCGTCCTGTGGTTGCAGGACGATGCACACCCCCGTGGGCACCATGGACGCCTCCCTGCGCACCCACGAGGTGGTGGACATCCCCGCCGAGATGTGCTCCAGCAAGGAGGACCAGGACTTCGCCAACGGGTACGTGACTCGCGCCCTGCCGCAACCTCGGGGACCGGGGCTGCCGCGAGGGGTCGACGTGTCTCTGCAGGTTGCGGTGAAGGGTGGACGTCTCTCTGCAGTTTGCGGTGAAGGGTCGACGTCTCTGCAGTTTGCGGTGAAGGGTCGACGTCTCTCTGCAGTTTGCGGTGAAGGGTCGACGTCTCTCTGCAGTTTGCGGTGAAGGGTCGACGTCTCTCTGCAGTTTGCGGTGATGGGTCGACTTTTCTGCAGTTTGCGGTGAAGGGTCGACGTCTCTCTGCAGTTTGCGGTGAAGGGTCGACGTCTCTCTGCAGTTTGCGGTGATGGGTCGACTTTTCTGCAGTTTGCGGTGAAGGGTCGACGTCTCTCTGCAGTTTGCGGTGAAGGGTCGACGTCTCTGCAGTTTGCGGTGAAGGGTCGACTTCTCTCTGCAGAATGGGGCGATGGGTCGACGTCTCTCTACAGTTTGCGGTGATGGGTCGACGTTTTCTGCAGTTTGCGGTGAAGGGTCGACTTCTTTCTGCAGAATGCGGCGATGGGTCAACGTTACTCTGCAGTTTGCGTTGGTTGACCCTTCTCGAGGTTTACGTATCGAGGGTAATTGTTCGAGTTCGACATCGATGTTTTTGATGATGGTACCTCGAGGTTTACACATCAGGATGATTGTTCATTGTCTCGTTTTGTCGACGTTAAAATTTCGAGTTATACATTTGTTAGGGAGATATCTCGACGTTGACACGTCGAGGTCGAAATGTTAAAGGTCGACATGTTGTGCACTACATATTGGATCTCATAACTCTAAAAAATATATTTTTATTAATGTTCTTAAATACGTAGCTCAATGGAAAGGAACCAACCTATACATTTAATAGAAATACGTCAGAATCCACGATGACGGACAACACCATGACACCTCATCCAGAACCCAGTTGCCGTATCGCCTATTATGTACTACTGTTATAAAATTCATCTAATAGACATATCCTAAGATAAAAGAAAACGAAACGCCAGTCATGGGGACTGTCAATAGAAGTGAAAATTTTAAACTTTGTTTATAAATGTGTAATATGTCATTATTTCTATGTCAAATGTTCGTAAGAAATTTATTTTGGTGTTATATCAGTATGATGTCAGCATGATATAATTTATCCTTACATAATTTTTTAGTCACAACAGATGTCAGTGGTATGTCGATATTACGTAAAAATTTATTACCTATCTATGACTTACCAGTGATGTCAGACCTAGGTCATGTGTACACTGAGCAATGCACAGTATACACATATTAAATTTTTCACGTTGACAGTTTAACTTCACTTACTGCTACTACAGCATGTCGGTGATGCGAACTCACAAGATTTTACCCATCCAAAAAAGAGTCCAACACGCACATGATACAGTCGAGTATATACAATGTATTAGTGTATATATGCGTATGCATGTACACAGGCCGCTGCGATTCGCCAGTCTGGCGCAACACGTCACTAGCATGTCGGTGACGCGAACCCATGAGTTTTGCCCCTACCAAAAAATCGCCCATCGTAGCTAAATAAGTTTTCACTTCAATAATGCCTCTATATAATATACATGTAAATTTTGGTTCGTTCAAGATCTTAAATCTCCCAAAATTCTTCTTCACCGATATATTTGAAATATTGACACCACGTTGCATTCGAATACGCGTGTGTTTTTACTCGTATCTATGTCACACCTGTAACAGATAAAAATATTGATAAAAATAGATATTTATAAATATATATAAATTAATGTTTGTGTTCGTCTTCTGTTTTGTAAAGATATATATATATATATATATATATATATATGATGCTATAGACATAAGGAAAGGTTTAGAGAGAGGAGCGAGGGAGATATATAGAGAGATAAAGCCAGGGATACACATATATATATATAAACATGAATACATACAGATATAAAGAGAGATATTGAGATATATGGATATATACAGAGGGATGTAGAGATTTTTAAGTGATGCTTTGTGTATGTGTACATAGTTCAAACAAATTACAAAAAAAAAGTTGAAAATGGATAGCAATATATGGCGGGCATTGGCTTGTGTGTGTATGTGTGTGTGTATATATATATATATATATATATATATATAAACAGCAGCTATAAACAACGATTACTTTGCGGATTTCTTGGGTAGACTTGAAGAACATACACATCTTCTTCACGTTGATGAATGTAAGATTGTGACTACAGTGTCCTTGACACGCCCTTGACGACCCATAGCCAGTTATAAACAAGGAGATGAAGTGGTTACTCAATCACGTGTGACACAACAAAGGATGTGACCTTGTTATTGATCAATGATCAGATCATTATAAAAAGTCTTGATTGTCTGTAGGAAATTCGAATCTAGTCTTAAGGGAGTGAATCTACGAAATAATATTGATTATACCAGTGTCATTAATTTCTGCTCGGATTTATTTATTTTTCATTTCAATGGATATTATAGGGTATGTTGTAATGCACGTGTTATCACCAGTGGCTCGTCCCGCAAGTAGTTCTAATCTCAACTTATAGTGCATATCTGGTTAATGACATTTTTAATCCTGACATTGCATGGTAACAAAAATTAAATCGAAGATGGACACATTTATTTTTCCAACTATGTTTTTTATCGAAGTCAAGTTTATAGTCTTGTGTATTTTTTTTTTAACTTTTTGCTATATTATAGTTTTTTATAATCTGTTATAATCAGTGTTTAATTTCTAAAATACCAATTCGTGTTTATTCTTTTATATGTTGCTTGTTTAGCTCGTATCGTACTTAAGTCTTTGGACGATGTATTTGTATTATTGAAATATGTTTTATTAATGTAAACGTAATTATATTTTTGATATTGCTGTTCTTTTAAAATTTCGCTAGAAAATAAGTAAAACATGACTACGTAATTAAATTAAATTAAATTAAAACGATAACTAGCATTCCTATGTGTTTAAACCATTATTTGAAATAGTATTAAGCTGTTATTTTTTTAACAGCATTCACCCAGCTAGTGCAGTTAAAGCTCTTTAAGTTCGTTTCACTGTGACGTCACTGATCAGCGAGCAGATTGTAAGCGGTACGCATTTCGTAACGAAGTTAAATCACAACTTGCAGTATCGGAACCAGGTCCAAAATTTGGGGAGAGTGGAATGTAGAAGGGTTCTGGGTTCTGGATTAAATAAGAAGTCAAGATATTATGGGGGCAAAAATAACTAACAAAAAAGCCTAAAATTTTAACAAATTGCTAGAAATTTTTAAAAATTTATTACCAAATTATAGTCTTCGATTTTTGCGAGCACTTAAGTCTAAAATTTTGCATACAGAGAATTAACATTATTCAAAAAATTTAAATAAATGCAGGGTATTAATAAAAGTATCTCCCAGTTTCAAAGGTATAGCTATTATATTATGTTTAGAACAAATCATACATCAAATTGAATGTAAATTAATCTATTTTTTTTAAAACATTTTCATAATATGCACTACTAATTGTGAAAAGAGACATTTTTTTCGCGCAGTACTCGCGCATGCTCTTGTCTAAATCGTTTCGAGTTAGGTACTCTTTAGTCGTGACTAAGAACCAACACACTACAACGCTTGCAATGATATGTAATACCACTGAATATATATAATGTATAGAAGTCGCGAGCCCAGGTTAATGTTTCTGGCCGGTTTCGCAGAAGAATTGTTGCAGTAGGAAGCTCCGTCGCAGCGATCGCTTCAATCGCTGGGTATCGACAGCGCACGCCCCTAGCGGTCTTAGTACGTACTAGGTTAACCAGCCAGTCATGCCACCACCCTTCACCCACCCAAACACGGGAAGCTGGTATCAGCGCCGATTGGCGACCTTGAAGAGAAGTATTCCTTACCACTGCCTTTGAGAGCCATGAAACCCCGGGAGAAGACAGTCTATGGGATCACTGTATGGAGGTATTGTGTGCCCTAGTAACGTGAAAATTATTCAATGGTAATATTCAATTTAAAAACTGGGGCATTAGTTTTTGGACAAACTTCGTTTGACGGAAACTCAAGTTATCCAGCTCGTCAAACGACGATGGCTGCGCCAGTGACGTGTTTCATGTGTTTCAGTGACGCCACAGTCCTCCAGCTGTATTTGCCACACGACATGATGGAAGTGTAAGGAGCGAGGATTCTACAGTGTGGTGTTGGGGAGAGGAAGTGGGGGGGTGAGTCACGACTGCAGCACCGGTGTTTATTCACGGCCGCCGCGCCGCTGAGCTGTGGGCCTTTTGTGCCGGGTTTGAGTCACGCCAAGCCTTCCCGCGCGCGCGCTCACGTAGTGAGCCTTCTATCTCAGGGTCACGACTCTATGTTTACGTTACCAATCACAGACAGCAACACTTGTAGACTTTCTGAAGTTGAACTTCTTTGGGCGCGATGGGAGCAATATTTTCTAGGCCGAATTGAAACGATTTTTTTTTCCTAGCCTAAGTTAATTCTAAGTGTGTAGGGGAGGGTACAGGTTAGGGGAGGACCTAAGTGTGTCTCAGGCCGAAGCTTATACACTCTACCATGCGGGTTTTTAACCATGCAGGACAAGGGCGCGTGCATCGTGTGCTATTGGGGTTTACTGGCCAGCCATGGCTGCAATTGGCGCCATGACTGACGCCCCATTGGTCACCTAGCTTAAAAGCTAGCTAATGTGACCCAGGTAAAACCTGCATAGACACAGGGAAAACCCTGGGCCGGTTCATGTGGGGATCAAATAACATGCATTAAGCAAGCAGGTAACTACTGGACAAGAGGAAGAAGGGTCCAGGTAAGAAGAGTTGGAGGGGCTGAAAAATCAACCATGCTGGAGTTGGGTGCTTGGGCCTTGCGGCCCGCATTTATAGGTTGGGAACTCCTGGGTTATTATTAACCAGGGGCGCATGCGCCCCCAGGGGCGGGCGACTTCACTCGTCGGCCCAGCCACAGCTGCCCAGGCAGCCACAGTTAAAACAGAAGTGGGCAGACGAGCCAGTAAACCGGCTTGAACTGCGGGCGCACGGAGCGAAAGGCAGCCTGACATTGCGCCATCTTCATCTTCCTTCTTCCAGTCAACAGCCAACGAACTTTCAAGCCAGGGTGGGGGTAAGTCGTTCAGGCGAATGAAGTATCTTGCGAGTCGGACCCTCTTGCCCCCCAAATTCCCGGGTCGGTTGAAGGTCGCGCCGCCCAGGCTACCACTGGCTCCAACAGGGCCCCAACTTGAAGGCGCCGCCATCTCTTCCTTCAGAATTCCGATGCTGTTCAGTTCCGTTGCGCGCGCGGCAGTCCACAGCTCCGCAAGTTCCAGCCCGCAGTTTGTCTACACTTCGCATCCAGGGCACATCGAGCTCCCCTGCGGGGCCTTCGCCGACGAAGCTGCTTTCTGCCGCGCGCCGAGCTACATTCAGGCTACCTTTCTCCCCGACAGCCGTGATAACGACTCCACAGGCCGGCCATTGGTCCGCGGACTGCTATTGGTTATTCACAGCCACCCCAGCGAGATTGCAACTCTCGAGCTGGGCTCCCGTATCCGCCACCCGCGGGACGCGGTCGGTAGCAGGTGGCACTGCTAGGCCGCCCCCAGCACGCACACAAATCCCACACGCACTGCCACCCTTCGGTTACCCAATATGTCGCAGGGAACTCCCAGCCAACAGCCCGCGAGAGAGATGCGCACGCCCCGAGAGACGACCACCGACATTGAAACGATTTCGGACGCTAAAAGAGCGGAGAACATGTTGCGGACGGTGCAGAGAACTGGGCGGGCCGCGGGCTCCACGTGGCGGCGTGCGGCTCAGGTTGGACCCCGCCATGCTGCAGGGATAGGCGGGTCGCGCCGGTAGGGACCCGCCTGCGCCTGACGCCACTCCGACCTAAGGGAGTATTGGACAGAGGGAAACACAACGGAGTGTTTTTTTTAATTCATGTTTATTTAGAGGATTGTCTTATTACTCTCTCTCTCTCTCTCTCTCTCTCTGTCCCTGCCGTTTTACCCCTTACGATACCCTTGCGAGTCAAGATTTGAATTGCCATAGAAGTTTCACTTCTATTACGTACTTATAGGTACGTTTTTACATACGCTCTTTTTAGATTGATTTAGAGGAAATGCTTTTATATATATATATATATAACACATATTTACTAGCGGACCCAACAGACGTTGTTCTGTTCAAACGTTTTAAATTCGAAAATTTACTGGAAATTTCCCTAAATCAAATCGCAGCACCATATGCCGGGTCGAACTGAAATAAAAATAATATATTTTTGAATAGGAGCCTATTCGATAACGCGATCACAGCGCTTCCTACCGGATCCAATGTAAAACATCCAAAGTTCAACAACAACATTAATTAAATTAATTAAGTAAAAAATATTATTTATCGGATTTAATTGTGAATCTAAACCATTCTTGAATCCACCTGAACACACATTTTAAAGTGGACCCAACAGATGTTGTCTTGTTCAAACGTTGTAAATCCAAAAATCCTAATTTTTTTAAAAATAAACTATAAATTAAAAATATAAAACTTCAATTTTAAATATACTTTAAACTATAATTACTATAAGTAATTTTTATTTTATAAATGTTATAATTTATTTTACAAACTTTATTTTTTATTTTCAAAGAGGCGTTCAATACGTCATAAGTTGCATAGAATAAAATGAGAACTGACAATTTAAATTTGGAGGTTAAGTTGATTGGTATTGAATGCACGTGTATACATCATTAAAATCACGAAAAATAATGTAAAATACTCACTTTAATACTGCACCTCACAAATTTGCACAATGTATATTTTTAATTACACTTTAAAATGTTATTTCAATAAATAATAATATAATATTCTCAATAACCAATTCTATTTTCATTTTATTGTAATAACAACAATTCATAGAATCCATCCAAAGATTAACAACACATAAATAAATACACAAAACACACACGCACACACACATACATATATATACATATACACACCGTGAACCTAAATCATCCAAAGATCAACATCAATTTATTTCTCAGTCGAATTTTTTACTGGTTCTAAACCTTGGTCTTGATAAAACATTATTCAGGTATTCTTAGTCCTTTAATAAGCATAAAACATGTTCCTTTGGTCTAAGTGCTTGTAATTGATTTTGTCGATACTTTAGGTCTGACAGTTCGAAGACATTGTCTTGACTGCTTGAAATGTGTTATATGTTATCGCCGAAGGCCTTTTTACCGATAACGTCTGGTTTATACGCCTGCCGTTGTACATGGCCTGACCCCGTGGAACAAAGTCACCTGGACTATACGCCTAACTTAGTACAAATCCTGGTTAGAAGGTATTCCCAGAATCGAAATTTAGATTTCCATGATAGGCACAGTGACAACATATTTATTTCGACGGACAGTTATCTTGTATAGAGTCGTTTTTCGTAGAGAAAAATGATTAATAAACTCCACGAAAGTTCATTGAAAACAGAATTTAAAATTTATTTTAGGCTTTAGTTTTTCTTACCACTGGCCGAGAATCAAACAAAGTAGGGAAAACCATTGATTCAATCATTATTTTAATGAGTTATTTTTTTATTAATTATGGCATTTTTTTCGAATTTCTAGGTAAGTAAATACAAGTTACCAAGATGGCGGCCAATATGTCATCATTGGCTTACTGGAGGCTGGTAGTCTAGTAACCTAATCTGCTTTTATTTAATAAAAACCAAGGGCAGGAACTGAACGAATCAATCATTATATTGATTGCAAATGAAAAAAATAGGCTAAATAAATTTTGGAATTTTTCTAGAATTTATAGTAAAATAATTACGCTTTTCCAAGACGGCGCCCGAATTGCAAGATTGTGGGCGCCACAGGATTTAATGATTACTGCACTCAGTGGGTAAAAATTAAACTAATATGGCGGCAGCATCCTCTAGCAGATGAAAACAATAATTTGGATCCTAGATGACGGCCTCCAGCAGACGCAAACAAGATGGCAGATATATATACCTTGACATTAGTGGTGGGAGGTCAGTCTTCCACTGGCTTTCATGGAGGAAGGATCCGTGGCCATTTTTATTTTCACCCTTACCTTGTTAGAACCGAGGACACATTGATGTAAGTGTGTTATTAATTAAAATTTTATTAAAATTCTATTGATTAAATTTTTTATCAATTTTAATTTTTCTCAATTTTCTAGCTAAATAATAACGGATTTTTAAGATGGCGGTCGTAACGAAAATTACAACGGTTAAGTAACAATTCAAAATGGCGGCCATAGTATCCTAATTGTCTTGGTCATGACCTCGGCGGCTTATGGCTGTTTGTAGTTTTCAAGCCACTGGACATTTTGAGAACCAAAACGCGAAATTTTTCTCGCAAAACGGAAATTTTTTCCTTGAAAAGGGTGAGTTTTATTTTTCAGATTGTTTAATTTATTTTTGGTCTAACTTTCTCCTAAAAACTAGAATTTGTTTCAGCGAATTTTGACACAGGACAGCAGTGAGTGAAATAAACCTTAGCGCGCAATAAAAACAGAGATTTCATGCTGTAGATGTCGAATCCCGAAAGTACCGAAATAAACGGGAATCGATTTTAATTTCCCAGTTCTTTTACTACATCAGAAGTACCGGAAATTCCTGATACTTTCGGGACCGGGATTTCCCGGTTCTGAAACCTACAACCCACTGTGTCTAAGCTCGTGTGTGTTTGTGTGTATATATATACACACACACATACACACACCTACACACACACACACACACACATATATATATATAACTAATTCCGTTCACGGAATTTTCTGTGCTATGTTTTTAATTTTTTGACTTCGGCTGATTTTGGTTTTTTTTTTTTTTTGGTGCGTGTTGTTTGCATATCCTTATTTCTTGTCCGTTACTGAGGTTTCTCATGACTAGAGAACCGAAAAATTCGCGGGTTAAATGACCTCCAGGATAGACTCCAATATCCTCTACACACTCGGGCAAATGCTAACTGTTCATTGGCTGCTGACTTGTGAGTCGTCTCAACAGGGTGGCCTGTGATTCGACACTTCTATGAGTGAGGGTCTCTAATTGGCCCTCAGTCCTCCAGATTAACAGTGAACCAATGACATAAGCAGCTCTAAGGTAGCCCTATAATTATTTGAATTTTAGCATAACACGAAATGAACCCGCGAATTTTTCAGGTCTCTACTCATGACATGCCGTGTAGTAACCAGTAACCAGCAGTGGCGTGTGCGAAAAAAACAAAAAACTCTTTAAATCAATCTTCCTCCCTGCAAGAACTATTCACAGGATGTTACATACGTTGCACCTGTCACTTCCGTTATCCTGTAGTTCTGATGTTATGAATTCTATTCGACTTTAGTGCACTTAAGGCGTTTACGCTTGCTCTTACACTGAACCACGAGTCATATATACCGTGTAATGAGTCATAGCTAGGAATAAAACATGAATTTTCATACTAACAAATTACAAATTAGAGTGATTACTGATGAATCAACTACCAATTTAACATTCAAGTTTAGTACTAACATAAACAACATAAAATATTGTATTACATATAAAATGTTACATATAAAACATTAAATAATGTTTTAAATATAAAAATATTAAATATTAATTAAAATTCTTATTATAATACTGGCATGCTCTCAAACACTCACACGCACATTCATTCTGTTTTTCCTTGGTTATGTGTCTGTGAATTTTGGGAGACAAAAAAAATCTTGTCAGTTCATACGTGTCCAGCATCCTGGTCAAGGCTGTTCCAGAGCGAGATGCAGTGACTATGAAAGATTTCGACATATAAGTTCACGATTTGTTTTTGAATGGGTCTCTAGTCCATGACGCGAGCTTAAAACTGTAAATCGCCCCGGGATAGATACTTGGGAGTAGATAAATACTCTAGGATGTAAAAAAAGGAGCACGCGTAACTCATTTAACGTGATAAAAGAAAACCTTCTTTGGCAATACAAACCTTTAGATACTCGTTAGTATATCGTAAGCGATAAAACGGCTGAGAAAAAGAGAGAGAGAGACTAAATATCTACTCAGGTTTATTGATCCATCAATAATATTTAATTAACAATAAATATTAGTCACTGTTGAAATACACCATAAAGAAAAACAGTGCGTGTTACTGTTACTTCAAACAATTCTGCCATTTTGAAAACTCCAGATAATTGAACGAAATAATAAATTCATAACAGTTAGCGCTATCTATGCGGGAAATGCAGGGACTGTCTCTGCAGCGCTCTCTACACTGCTGGTTGAACAAGGAGGAATGCGAGCGCGCTGGTACCAAATGTAAAATTCAAGGCATCACAGCTGACTATAGGATATCTGTATCTTTTTATTTCTTCTGAAACATAGCACATGTGCACCCTGTTTCGTTCATCTATCTCTCTCGGGTTGGTTTTTTTTGGCGGGGATGAATAATCTCACAAAGTGGAGAACGAAAAAACGAGCACATCATTGTATATAGCGTAGTACTCTCTTTATATCTCTGTGGCCAAAAAGTACCTATTCTCTGTACTTTTCGCGCTTCAGAAACTTTCCACAACATAGTTTCACGTAAACGTTGCATTGAAATTAGGCTTTCAAAATGTACACTCATCGCGCCGAAAGATGGTTTACTTGAATAAACTGATGGAACCAGTATGGCGTATTTTTGCAAACCTTCCCCCCTCATAAAAAAAAATTCCAATTTCCCCCTATCGAGGATCACTACTTTCCCGCGTTCGCGCCTCGGGAAGGCAAGCCCCACGCAAAGCGACGTTCTCCGCAATGCGCCAGCAACTGGGTCGTGACGTCACGCGACTCGCGTTCTCCTTGGCCAGACCCCGCCGGCACTTTGCGGTGCCCTGGGCCCTTACCACAGGCCCTTGGGGTCTGGAGTAGCCCTCGGGGGCCCTTACCACAGGCCCTTGGGGTCTGGAGTAGCCCTCGGGGCCCCTTACCACAGGCCCTTGGGGTCTGGAGTAGCCCTCGGGGGCCCCTTACCACAGGCCCTTGGGGTCTGGAGTAGCCCTCGGGGGCCCTTACCACAGGCCCTCGGGGTCTGGAGTAGCCCTCGGGGGCCCCTTACCACAGGCCCTCGGGGTCTGGAGTAGCCCTCGGGGGCCCCTTACCACAGGCCCTCGGGGTCTGGAGTAGCCCTCGGGGGCCCTTACCACAGGCCCTCGGGGTCTGGAGTAGCCCTCGGGGCCCCTTACCACAGGCCCTTGGGGTCTGGAGTAGCCCTCGGGGGCCCCTTACCACAGGCCCTTGGGGTCTGGAGTAGCCCTCGGGGCCCCTTACCACAGGCCCTTGGGGTCTGGAGTAGCCCTCGGGGGCCCTTACCACAGGCCCTTGGGGTCTGGAGTAGCCCTCGGGGGCCCTTACCACAGGCCATTGGGGTCTGGAGTAGCCCTCGGGGCCCCTTACCACAGGCCCTTGGGGTCTGGAGTAGCCCTCGGGGGCCCTTACCACAGGCCCTTGGGGTCTGGAGTAGCCCTCGGGGGCCCTTACCACAGGCCCTTGGGGTCTGGAGTAGCCCTCGGGGGCCCTTACCACAGGCCATTGGGGTCTGGAGTAGCCCTCGGGGCCCCTTACCACAGGCCCTTGGGGTCTGGAGTAGCCCTCGGGGGCCCTTACCACAGGCCCTTGGGGTCTGGAGTAGCCCTCGGGGGCCCTTACCACAGGCCATTGGGGTCTGGAGTAGCCCTCGGGGGCCCTTACCACAGGCCCTTGGGGTCTGGAGTAGCCCTCGGGGCCCCTTACCACAGGCCCTTGGGGTCTGGAGTAGCCCTCGGGGCCCCTTACCACAGGCCCTTGGGGTCTGGAGTAGCCCTCGGGGCCCCTTACCACAGGCCCTTGGGGTCTGGAGTAGCCCTCGGGGGCCCTTACCACAGGCCCTTGGGGTCTGGAGTAGCCCTCGGGGCCCCTTACCACAGGCCCTTGGGGTCTGGAGTAGCCCTCGGGGGCCCTTACCACAGGCCCTTGGGGTCTGGAGTAGCCCTCGGGGCCCCTTACCACAGGCCCTTGGGGTCTGGAGTAGCCCTCGGGGGCCCTTACCACAGGCCCTTGGGGTCTGGAGTAGCCCTCGGGGCCCCTTGCCACAGGCCCTTGGGGTCTGGAGTAGCCCTCGGGGCCCCTTACCACAGGCCCTTGGGGTCTGGAGTAGCCCTCGGGGCCCCTTACCACAGGCCCTTGGGGTCTGGAGTAGCCCTCGGGGGCCCTTACCACAGGCCCTTGGGGTCTGGAGTAGCCCTCGGGGGCCCTTACCACAGGCCCTTGGGGTCTGGAGTAGCCCTCGGGGGCCCTTACCACAGGCCCTTGGGGTCTGGAGTAGCCCTCGGGGCCCCTTACCACAGGCCCTTGGGGTCTGGAGTAGCCCTCGGGGGCCCTTACCACAGGCCCTTGGGGTCTGGAGTAGCCCTCGGGGCCCCTTACCACAGGCCCTTGGGGTCTGGAGTAGCCCTCGGGGCCCCTTACCACAGGCCCTTGGGGTCTGGAGTAGCCCTCGGGGGCCCTTACCACAGGCCCTTGGGGTCTGGAGTAGCCCTCGGGGCCCCTTACCACAGGCCCTTGGGGTCTGGAGTAGCCCTCGGGGGCCCTTACCACAGGCCCTTGGGGTCTGGAGTAGCCCTCGGGGCCCCTTGCCACAGGCCCTTGGGGTCTGGAGTAGCCCTCGGGGCCCCTTACCACAGGCCCTTGGGGTCTGGAGTAGCCCTCGGGGCCCCTTACCACAGGCCCTTGGGGTCTGGAGTAGCCCTCGGGGGCCCTTACCACAGGCCCTTGGGGTCTGGAGTAGCCCTCGGGGGCCCTTACCACAGGCCCTTGGGGTCTGGAGTAGCCCTCGGGGCCCCTTACCACAGGCCCTTGGGGTCTGGAGTAGCCCTCGGGGGCCCTTACCACAGGCCCTTGGGGTCTGGAGTAGCCCTCGGGGCCCCTTACCACAGGCCCTTGGGGTCTGGAGTAGCCCTCGGGGGCCCTTACCACAGGCCCTTGGGGTCTGGAGTAGCCCTCGGGGGCCCTTACCACAGGCCCTTGGGGTCTGGAGTAGCCCTCGGGGGCCCTTACCACAGGCCCTTGGGGTCTGGAGTAGCCCTCGGGGCCCCTTACCACAGGCCCTTGGGGTTTGGAGTAGCCCTCGGGGCCCCTTACCACAGGCCCTTGGGGTCTGGAGTAGCCCTCGGGGCCCCTTACCACAGGCCCTTGGGGTCTGGAGTAGCCCTCGGGGCCCCTTACCACAGGCCCTTGGGGTCTGGAGTAGCCCTCGGGGCCCCTTACCACAGGCCCTTGGGGTCTGGAGTAGCCCTCGGGGCCCCTTACCACAGGCCCTTGGGGTCTGGAGTAGCCCTCGGGGCCCCTTACCACAGGCCCTTGGGGTCTGGAGTAGCCCTCGGGGCCCCTTACCACAGGCCCTTGGGGTTTGGAGTAGCCCTCGGGGCCCCTTACCACAGGCCCTTGGGGTCTGGAGTAGCCCTCGGGGCCCCTTACCACAGGCCCTTGGGGTCTGGAGCAGCCCTCGGGGGCCCTTACCACAGGCCCTTGGGGTCTGGAGCAGCCCTCGGGGCCCCTTACCACAGGCCCTTGGGGTCTTGAGTAGCCCTCGGGGCCCCTTACCACAGGCCCTTGGGGTCTGGAGTAGCCCTCGGGGCCCCTTACCACAGGCCCTTGGGGTCTGGAGTAGCCCTCGGGGCCCCTTACCACAGGCCCTTGGGGTTTGGAGTAGCCCTCGGGGCCCCTTACCACAGGCCCTTGGGGTCTGGAGTAGCCCTCGGGGCCCCTTACCACAGGCCCTTGGGGTCTGGAGCAGCCCTCGGGGGCCCTTACCACAGGCCCTTGGGGTCTGGAGCAGCCCTCGGAGAAAAGGCGAAGTTTGTGTGACTACACAAATGATGATGATAATTATAATAATAATTATTATTTTATTTATTATTATTTGAGTGCCTACCAACAGTCAAAACCTTTAACAGGTGGGCACTTAACAAATATTACATAAAGAAATAACAATAACATACACAAAACACAATGATAAACACAACAATAAAAATGGGACAACACAAACATAAACACATGACAAAAGACACTTAAAAGATTATAATAGCTTAATTTGTCAATTTTAAATTAATTCTTATCAATGAAATAACAATAATACATTATTTACATCAGAAGTTATCTTAATTGCAAGAAAATTAAGAATTCAAAATTTCTTTCATTGAGATTTTTGCCCTTTGGAAAGGATCTAAATCTTTCAAAATATCATTAAAATTATCAGTACACTGTTTTGATAGCTCATTTTTTATGAGATACGTTCGAAAGGGTCGCATTGTTCTATGATTGAATGAAGGAACTCGAAGACCAATTTTGTTTAATATTTCAGTGCTGTGGTAAACATTTATAAAACAATTTATTACAAAAACAGTATCAATAATAATAAAGGTTGCATGTACTTATGTGCTGCGTTAGAAGTTATATTTACTTGGTATTATAGAAAATAAAACTAACTTTAATTTTGCATACAAATAATTAATATAAATAAAAAAATAAAAGGACTGGAGTGATATTATAAATGCGATTGGTAAAGTATAAATTCAGTGTGGTTGGAGTCCACGTGTGACAGAAGTGAAACTTCTTGCTTATTAGTTATAGATAGTGATAAATTTCTAATATTTTTTTATATAACAAGATATAATAATTGAGAATATTAAGGACGCGGGTATGATCTCAAATGAAATAACTCTTATCCACACGAATAAATAAATTGTAGATTCTTTGAATAAAAAAAATGTACTAACATGTTTTCTCTTACATTTAAAACAAATATTGATTTTAAATAATCCTTAAACTTGAATTTTGCCCATAATTAGGTATATTAGCTTAACTAATTGTCCAAATGGATGTGTGTAATCTGAGGTGGGTATCTGGCCTGTGAAAGTGACAACATGTCATACGAATATGACCTAGCTCAGTGCTACTTTGTTGATTCACAGTCACCCACAGCTACACGCCGATCGAGAAATATTCACGCTTCTTAGTTTAACTTAACAAATTTACACACTCGTGGGCTCGTAACTATAATATGGTGTGTGATTTAGCTAATCAAATAATAATTCGTGACAGATAATTACCTATGACAAACTAAAGCGTCAAAAGCATTATACCAGCAGAAATATTTAATTACACAGCTAAAACAAAACTCACATAAATGTGTTTAACAACTGACACAAGTAATTAAATTAATAATACATACACGAAAGAACAATAATTTCTTTCGAATATGGCCCGTTGCGTGGTGCACAACAATAAGCTCAAACCCCGTTGTGTTGCCCTCTGCCCAAATACTCCCTTACAAGACGCCAGCAAGTCAGGCGCAGGCGACCCGCCTATCCCTGCAGCATGGCGGGGTCCAACCTGAGCCGCACGCCGCCACGTGGAGCCTGCTCAAGGCTGCTCCAGCGATCTCCGCCCGCACCAACGGCCCCGGAGTGGGGATAGCGCGACGTACACCCCCCAAGTAACAACCGCGCACATGCAAGTGAGGGAATGCGCAAGTGCGCAATTTCGCAAGGGAGAAAGAGCACAAGAGCACTATAGAGCAAGATTGCTCGTTAAATGTTCTTTCCTTTTTTTTAAATAGACTTTCTTTAACATACGTGCTTTTTTTAAATAATGCTCTTTCTTTTTAATATGAGCTTCCTTTTTGACGATGAACGTGCATCGATTGGTCTTTACTCAAGGGCATGATTGGCCTCGTCGTTCGGAGACGAATGGTACACACACCTGACATTGAACATGACCTGTTTACGATGTTTGTCGAGTATCGACGAAAAATACCTCTTGGCTACTAATTGGATGTGCTTTGACCACCTCTTAGATGCGCCTGTCTACCAACTGGATATGTAGAGACCTGAAAAATTCGTGAATTCATTTCATGTTATGCTAAAATTCAAATAATTATACCTTAGTGCTGCTTCTGCCATTGGTTCACTGTTAATCTGGATGACTGAGGGCCAATTAGAGTCCCTCACTCAATAGAAGAGTCGAATCACAGGCCACCCAGTCGAGACGACTCACAAGTCAGCAGTCAATGTAGAGGTGGCATTTACCCGAGTGTGCAAAGGATTGTGGAGTCTATCCTGGAGGTCATTGAACCCGCGAATTTTTCCGGTCTCTATGGATATGTCTTGCCACCTACTGGACGTGCATTGCATTGCTGACCACTGGGTATATATGCCTGGTCAGACTGAAGGTGTCTAGACAGCAACTACTGGATGTGCCTGGCCATCTAATGGATGTGCCTAACCTACAGCTGATCGAGGTGAAGTGACCACAAACTGGAACTGCCTAAGCACCGCTGCACGTGTCTAGCCAACAAACAAAATGTGACTGGATGCTGAATACATGCCTTGCCACCTACTGAATGTGTCTGACAATACGTGCATGACCACGGACTGAATGTGCCTAAAATCCGGAACTGCCTGACCGCCGATTACATGTCTGGCTATTGAATAGACATACCTGGTTAATCGACTTATGTATAACTGGCCTGAAAATACATATCAAGGCATGCAAAGGACTCGCTTCGCCTTCAAAGAAGAATGTAGAAATCGAGAAACGCAAGTAATTTCCTTGTTTGTACTTATATAATTTTGTTAAATAAATTCTTCATTATATTTTTATTGCTTTTATTCTCGAACCTGTCACTTTTATGGTAATTTTTATACTACTTTTTTTTATCTGAAAATATATCTGAGGACGGATATCGATCTTTTTAGTCATTATTTTAATAAATGACTCTTTTAAATGAACTTGGATTTTTTTTCAAATTTCTAGCTTGCTTATTACAGAATTTCAAGATGGCGCCCAAGACGGTCGATAAGATGGCGCATAGCATGACGGTGTGGTGATTGGCACTCTAGCTGGTTGAAATTAAACCAATATGACTTCAGCGCAATCTAGAAAATGGTCTATGTACTAGGTGACACTAGTGCTCCTTTTATCGATTACTGAAATCAAGATGGTGGCAGCGCCCTCTAGCTGACGATGTGTGTTAACTAGCTCTCCTGATAGCAAGTATTGAAAATAAAGTTGGCGACAACTCCCTCTAGCAGGTGATGCTATTATTACTTCAAATTAAAAAATATATATAATATATGTCAGAATATGTCCGTATATATATGTCAGAATATGTCTGTGTTATTTTTTTATATACTTTATTTATATTTCGGTTTGGTAAATGTCTCTATCAGTTCAGCTTACTATGTATATCTACCCTAAACATATTAAAAAATTCAATCGTGCATTATTAAAATTAAATTAGAAAATAACCTAAGTTTTAATGCTAAATATATATTTTAATGTATTTTTCTGTATACTTTTTAATTTTTTTATTATATTATTTAATTCATTAATATAGGCTACATGTATTTTTATTTCGAACATTCTAGTATGTAGCATAAACTAATTACATTTTCTTTACGTGTTTTATTGCATGCGTAAATATGATTACTGATTATTAGAGGCATGCAGATTTCGCGAAAATATTTTGAGACTAGATGAAAGTTAAAACACTTCAGCATCGTGTGTGTTTCGTGATTAGGTGAGTTTCTCTCAGGTACGTATCGAGTGTAACAACACCAATCACAGTCATTCAGTGTGGAAGTAAACGCATCCTGAGTGGCTCGGTCAAATAAGGCAACGACTTCTCTCGCAGACGGCCCGCCAATCACAAGGAAGAAACCACAGGTGCGGGTATACCTTGTTGCAGTCTAATAAGTGTTCAGATCTTTTCGCAAAAAATGCCTGCCCCTACTGTTTGGCGTGCCTGGAGTTGGCATCACTGCAAAACACACTGGAGAATAATATTTTTTAAACTGTTTTACAATTTCAAGTTTTCTCAGGGTGGTTACATTTTGCAACTTGCGTGCTTTATAAAAGACAGTGATTTTCTCGCCTTGATTACGTGTTGTGTTACTGCGTCGTTACATTTCTTGCGTGAGGTATAAACCCGGCTCAAGGATTGCTTATTTCGAAGTAAATTTATAGCCAGATTGCAAAACAATGTGTTCCAGTGCGAGTCAGGACTGACAACCAGAGACCCGTGCAGCAGGTTTGGAGGGGTGGGGGGTTGCACGGTTGGGGGGGAGGGGGACAACTACACTTGTGCATTTGTGGCCTGTTGCACAACATCTGGGCTGCTATCTCCCGAACAACCCATACTTAACATGACGATGCCCAGGCAATAAAGGCCCTGTCGAAACGGTCAAATTTCCCTTCCCCAACTGTACTTGACAACCGTGCTTCAAGGGGTAATTTCAGGCGTGACATAACTTTTAATGTTCTCCGTCAATTATATCTGGAAAGATAACCACATACTTACGTGTTTTAAATCCTGCAAATATGCCAAAATTTATTACGAGATGAGCACAGACTTTTCAGTTTCATTCTTATTTTAAAATAAAGCATTGCATCACAATGCTAGATGAAATATTTGAATGTTATGATTTTTGTGCATTTATTAACTAATACTCGTTTGATAGTTAAATAAAGACCTGCGATCTTTATGAGCTATAACACTGTAACTTTTTTTTAAAGTACAGAAATAGTCATGTAATGTTACAGATATTTATATATTTGTACATTTATATTGAAACAACAGTTATCACTACAACTAGTGTTTACAGTTATACTGGGTCCGGTTTCTTACCCGAGCATATTTATGCTTATGTTGTTCAGTACTTCCAAAAGGTAAATTTATCAGTAAACCGTTACAGCTTTCCAGTATTAACTGTGCACATTAATATGCTTGATAAAATAAAATAATGTTAAATTGTTGTAAATTCGATTTTCGTTTCCATGGTTTAAAGAAAATTGTGAATGAAGCCTAAATTAAAATGTGAAATTAAGCGCCAATTGTCGTTATAAATACTCTGTATTGTCTCGAAAAACGTATTTCTTATATGCAAAAATAATCATAGCCATATTTTGAAGAAAGTCACAATATCTTTTTTTTTAGTATTACTTCTTGGCAACTGTTTCCAAAGGAATGTTTTGTAAAAATACTGATTTTTTTTTCTTTTTAACAGCAGCAAATGTATATGTGCGATGCACACTTATGTTTATTATAATGGCACCAGAATATAATGCTAATTTTGCAGATCACTTATTATTAGACAGATATACTTAGCGAAAAAAATGACATGATTTCTAGGTTTTGGCACACTGTACTTATTTTTGATGCGGTACTTCATTTGTTGCGATCTGCGAGACAGTTTACCATCTCTCACTAGACTGAGCAGTGGCGGTTATTGCATTACAGCACACTCGCACGTGAACCCCCTCGCCTCATTTAAATAGGCGCCTACTGTAATACTTAAATATCATACACATCGAATAATAAATAAATTCAACCCATTTTGTCTTATAACCATTAACAATATTTTCCAAACCCGCCGCTATAGAGTAAACGCAGCTTGCCGCTGCTTTGTTTGCTGGGATCGCACGTGCGATGGAGGCTAGGCGGGCGACGGCTCCAGTCGTGCGCAACGCTATCCTGTGCGCGGCGCGACAGTTCTTGTCCTGTTTCTCCCATTTTTGCTCGCTCTTCGAGAATGATGACGGCGCTGTAATCACGTGTTATTGTTCTACTTAAGTGCGTTTAGAGCGACGTTTGAAAAGTTTGTTTTAACTACTAAGTTAAGTTACTCGTTATGGTCTTGAGTAAGTTAACAGTCTCGGACATAAAAACACTGGTGTTTCTAATTTGTCATTGGAAAATAAAATACATCAAAAATGAAATTTCATGTGCAAGTTTTGTTTCAGTGATTGCAGACGAAACGACAGACATATCATCTTTATTTCAGTTGGTTATAGTTTTTCGCTATGTGTTACCTAACGGGCAAGCAGTAGAACGATTCTGGCAGTTTGTAAATCCTGCAGGACATGATGCTGCGTCAATCGCAGAATGTATTCGCATTGTTTTGGAAAGTATTGTTGACAAACTCGAGAAATTGATATCTCAGAGTTATGATGGGGATAGTGTAATGAGTGGTCATTACAATGGTGTTCAAGCCATTATTCAACAAAATTATATATGTGCACATTACGTGCATTGTTATGCGCATCAGTTGAATTTAATTGTGGCACAAAATACAAGCCAAAGCCAAGTCCGTGTATTCTTTTCCAATTTGAGTGATATAACTAACTTCTTTAGCCACTCTCCACAGAGAATTGCTGTTCTTAATGGCGTTGTTGGCAGGATAATTCCTCGTGCTTCTTCCACAAGATGGAATTTTAAGAGTCGTACTGTTAACACGGTGTACGAGTACAGAAAACAACTGATTGAATGCGTGAACGAAATTGAGTCGTCATGCAAGCAGTCAACAACAATAAACCAGTAGGGGGCTATTCGGCGCATGTTGAATGATCCAGTGTTTGTATTTTGGCTGACAGTTTTTCACAATATAATGCCGCACGTAGACATTTTGTTTAATCAGCTACAAAAAAGGAGCATCGATGCCGATAAAGTTAGGAAACATGTTGACAGTTTTCGACTTTCATTTGAGAAAGAAAGAGAGAATATGGATAAAGTGAGAATGCGAACTGAAATGTCGGTTCCAGAGCAGCATTCTAAAAAAAGGAAAGTGGAAGATGTCCATGTAAATAGAACTGTTGCAGCCAAGGAAGTATGTGATGTGATTACTAATCAAGTAAAGGAGAGGTTTTCTTTCACAACATATTATTCTGCGGTATGCCTTTTTGATTCCGAAAACTTCCAGGAATATGATAAGCAATTTCCTGTTCATGTTCTTGAACAAACAACCAAAACGTATCCTTTCTTAGATGAGGCTCGTTTGAAAACAGAGCTAGCAGTAATTTACAAGCGACACGACTTCCGAGATATGGATGGATCAGCTAGTCTTCTGCAGTTTGTCCTTGAAAACAATTTACAGACCACGTTTACGGAAACACACAAATTGTTACTTATTATTTCAACTGTTCCGATGACCACAGCTGAAGCTGAACGATGTTTCTCAACCCTGAAGAGGATAAAAACATTTTTAAAAAGTACAATGTGTGAAGACAGACTCAGTGCGTTAGCCATGCTTTCAATAGAAAAAGACATGATAGACAAAATACCAAATTTTATTGTCATGGTCATTGAATTATTTACTTCTAAAAAAACATAGAAGGATAGATTTAGTTTAAAATAACTGCACTTAAGCATTTCAATTTCAATAATATTCTAAATAATATCCTCACATAATGTTTTCCTATGCTGTTTAAACCAGAGTTCGTAAATTGTTCAACTTAATTTTTAGGCGAAAAGAATTGTTCAGCTCATTTTACAGTGAATTGTTCAGATTCGTTTCAAGTTAAGATGTATATAGTGATGCTTAAAGAATGTTCTCTCAAAGGAAAAGATTAAAAACTAAATTAAAATTGTGAAACCATATGTTTATATTACTATTGTACTACTGAAATTATATTTTAGTGCTTAAGGAAAGTAAGTTCAAAGGAAAAGTAAAAACTACCGGTAATTCAAATTTTGTAGTCAATGCTGTATTTAAATATTGTAAATGTAATGCTGTTATAAATACAATATATCTATTTATATATAATTACCAACAAAACAATGGAAAAAATGATATACCTTATTTACAACTGGTCACATCAATAACACTCTTGCTAGCAAACTGTATCAGAATTTTGTGTACTTTACATTTTATGGTAATCATTTGTATTTATTTTAAAAAGACTTCACACTGCATAATTTAACATTTGCTATATTATCAGTTTGAGCGGCATATCAGGTGGCTATTTTGGAGGTAAAAACTTCACTTTCGCCCCACAATAACTTGGAAAAAATTGTTGGTATTTATGTGATTTAAAATGCCCAAAAAGCACCATTTTACACATTAAAATCCAATTTTTTCCAGGGGGAGCCCCCAGACCCGCCGCTTCAAAAGGGAGGGGGGGGGGGGGTCGGTGATTCTTTATATAAAGAGACCAATGCTGTGAACCCCCATTTTCAAAAGGCACCAGCCGCCACTGAGACTGAGTGCAATTACTGTAAGTGTACGTGTTCTCATGTACTCCCGTTAGAAGTTATACCTACTTGGCGTAATAAAATACTTACTTAAATTTTTCATGTAAATAATTAATAGAAATAAAATAATAAATGGACTACAGTGATATTGGATTTGATAGTGTACCTACTAAGGTTTTTTTTAATTCTACCCTTTTTTAACTCCGTTTAGCAATGGTTCGCCTAATCAAAATTTGTTTGAGGCAAAAGTTTTAGATGAAAATTATAAGTTGCAAAATATCCGAACGAATTCGATGTAGTCGTACGAAGGGAGGGGGGAGCTGAATTGTTGCCCGTTGGACTGGCGACTGGAAGGGCAGCCCATCCAATTTCTGAAAACACGTTTCTCTAAGTGTTTAAATAATCCTAAAAACTTGCCCCTTGGAAGGACAGCCCATCAGGATTTTTCTTACAGTAGTGTTTTTGAAAGGTTGTCTGAATTGTTGCCCCTTGGAAGGGCAGCCCATCAGGATTTTTCTGACAGTGGTGTTTTTTAAATCTTGTCTGAATTGTTGCCCCTTGGATGGGCAACCCTTCAGGATTTTTCTGACAGTGGTTAGTTTAGGTTAGGTTAGGGTTGGTTAGTTTAGTTAGGTTAGGTTAGGTCACTTTACAAACTAACCACTGTCAGAAAAATCCTGAAGGGCTGCCCATCCAAGGGGCAACAATTCAGACAAGATTTAAAAAACACCACTGTCAGAAAAATCCTGATGGGCTGCCCTTCCAAGGGGCAACAATTCAGACAACCTTTCAAAAACTCTACTGTTAGAAAAATCCTGATGGGCTGCCCATCCAAGGGGCAAGTTTTCAGGATTATTTAAACTCTTAAAGGAGCGTGTTTTCAGAAATTGGATGGGCTGCCCTTCCAGTCGCTGTACAAATAAACCACTGTTAGAAAAATCCTGAAGGGCTGTCCTTCCAATGGGCAACAATTCAGTCGCCCCGAAGGGAGTTATGATTTTTTTTTTGTCCTCCAACCCTTGTTTTTCAACCTCTTGCAGTTATGATGTTTGTGTGTCATAAACTTACTCAGACACAAGATTTTGGTTTTACTCCTACGAGATATAATAATTTCAAACGGATGTGATATTTTCCATATTGTGGGAGTTACAACGATTTTTCTGTTTTTTAAATAAACCTTCTCCACTTCTACTCCTTTGGTCGGATATTGCCCAGTAACAAACTCGACTGAGATTTTCCACTAATAGATTTTATGTATGAGCTTGAAAGTGATTTGTAAAAAAATTGCGACAGTTATCGTGTCCACGTAAACTTTTGAGTTTACTATGGTTTTCGGGTCTATGGACCACGGAACGAAAAACTATATGAACATTTTCCGAAAGTTGCACCATGGTATCAGCTACAATAGGTGGTATTTCTAAATTTACCTGGCTCGTATATATATTCACAATGTTTATGCATTTAAAAGGATAAATAAGATTAATTATTTTCTTTTTATTTAAAGAACTTTAAGCCATACCACGCACAAGCCACCAGTATTGATTTTTAATCCAAAATTTGTGTTGTTTATTATAAATACTTTTTATCAATACTGCATAAAAAACATATGCCCCGGGTGAGGATCGAACTCACGACCTTAAGATTATTAGACTTACGCGCTGCCTACTGCGCTACCGAGGCGTTGCATAACTTCAGCTACTTAGTTCTATGTACCCTACATTTTCGTGTTATCAATGTTCATGAAATTTTTATTGTAGCTTAAAGTGATATTTATTAAATTGATTGTCTGTAAAGTCGGTTTACGGCCGATAGTTTAACGTGACAACATCATTACAAAACATTGATGAAATGATTGGTACTTTTGAATAAAATTGAATAATTGTTATTAAATTATCACTATTTTGTATGGTTACAAAGAATGATTGAAATGAAATCTACAGTTTAATTGATAAATTTACTTTTATTTGCACTCATTAAAGTAGGAAACGAATGGGAGTGTTTCAAGTTTAAAGTGCCTCGAAAAAGTCAAATCGATGGTTGTTCCAATCGAGTGGAAGAGAGATACATGCGGCGCAAGCGTACAATGAGCTGAACGGGACAATGTGCGTTACAGGACACTTTTCCGTGCGTGCAGCCGGCGTTCATCGATTTATTAGACGTTGTCACGTCAAAATGGTCAAAAATTCAATTTTGCCTGCCAATCATGCCTCGTACATTTCTGGTTCGAAACCAAGCATTGTAGCCAGGGAGCGGTCGCCACTGAAGTCGATTTGCGCATTGCTTTGCAATACGCACTGCAGAGTGTTTGGATTACCTTTCAACGAAAACGTTACGTCTGCGGGGTAGGTGTTGTTTAATATAAAATTGAATGTCTAAAAATTCGTAGCAACCTATAGGTAAAATAATCTCTCGCGCCTTGTCTTCATTCCTTAGCCTGTACCTGAATATCCGGTTGCTTGTGTCCACGTTCGGGATAGAATTGTGTATCTACGGTTAAAATCCACGAGAGCGTGCTGCCATAACCCATCGCTAGGCCCATGCATATTTCGCGAAAAGATTCCGAGACTAGCTGAAAGTTAAAACACTGTAGCATCGTCTGTGTTTCGTGATTGGGTGAGCTTCTTTCTGGTACATGACGAGTGTTAAAACACCAATCACAGCAATTCGTTGCGGAAGCAAATGCGTCCTGAGTGGCTCAGCCAAACAAGGCAACTACTTCTCTCGCAGACGGCCGCCAATCACAAGGAAGAAACCGCTGGTGCGCGCATACCTTGTTGCAGTCTAAAGGGCGTTCAGCTTTATTCGCGAAAAATGCCTGCCCCTACCCATCGCTATTACTATATATGTTTTTCATTTTTGTTGGGGTTTGGCCAGTCGAAAAGGCCATAAGTTTTTGTAAAAATCAAATGACCTGTAACGGGACACACACCACGGTGTTGCGGTCTGTCAGGCGACACCGCAGATCAATTGCTTAATGAAGCGATCCCAAGCAGCCGTAGCTGACTGACGAACAGGGATGTCATCATGGCCAGTAGCAGACTCAGGGGCCGAGTGCCGGAACTTGGCATCGAACCCCGAGGCCCGCGAGAAGTCCCAGGCCGCTGAATGCGCGGCCCCTAACCTCCTATCACTAGAGACCGGAAAAATTCGCGATTTCGATGGCCTTCAGGATAGACTGCACATTCCCCTGTACACTCGGGAAAATAATGCAAGTTCATTGGCTGCCGACTTGTGAGTCGTCTCGGCTGGTTCATCTGTGATTCGATCCTTCTTTGGTTGAGGGTTTATAATTGGTTGAGATGAGTCCAGATGAACAGTAAGCCAACAGCAATATCATCTAAGAGGTATATGTATTTGAATTCTAGCCTATCGCCGAATGAATCCGCGAATATTTCCGGTCTCTACCTATAAAACAAGGTTTGACGGGGATTGTGAAATAAAGTGACTTTGGAAAATTCGCTCTGCGAAGCTTGGTGACTTACAAATGGCCTGAGTTAAATTTAATTTAATTTCGAGGGAAATGAATTAATTTTTTTAAAGTTAAACTCGTGTGTGGTCCAGGTCTCCTTGGTTTGGGTGATCGACACCGCGCTGGAAGCAACAGCAGCTCCGCGCTGTCCTCCAGGTTCTTCACTTGTCCGCCTCCGGCGCTAGCGGCGTGGCGGAGTGGCGTCCTCGGGACATGTCGGTTATCGCGATGACCTTGACACGCATGCTGAAAGGTCAGGTAGGACCCGGGGGGGGGGGGGGAGAGATACTCCTCCAGCCGCTGGTTGGCTCCAGTATCGCTGGCGGCCCGTGTCAACAACTCTCCGATAACGACTCGTAGTGCGGCTGCGACACTACACGCTCTTCTTACCCGCGGCTAGGACCAGGATATGTGAACACCCTACCCACAGGTGGACAAAGCATTACTAGGGCCATGCATATTTCGCGAAAGAAGATTCCGAGACCAGCTGAAAGTTAAAAAACTGTAGCATCGTCTGTGTTTCGTGATTGGCTGAGTTTCTTTCAGGTGCATGTCGATTGTTGCATCACTAATCACAGTAATTCGTCGCGGAAGCAAATGCGTCCTGAGTGGCTCGGTCAAACAATGCAACTACTTCTCTCGCAGACGTCCGCCAATCACAAGGAAGAAACCGCTGGTGTGCGTATACCGTGTTGCAGTCTAATAGGCGTGCCTGCTTCTAAGGATTACTTTCCCAAGGGAAGAACTATATTTTACAAAAATAAATAAATTGAAAATGAGCAGTGCTGCCAAGTTTTTACGAATTTTCTGTAACTGTTAATGATCTAAACGTTCTATTGCGGAAAACACGGCGTGTTATTTACTTGTGACAGAAAAAGAGTAATAATATAACTACACTTAGTGTATTATCGTACGATAATTATCGCTAGTTGCAAAGTTATTCAGGGAAATCTTTATTTTTTACAGACATGTGTCGACTCCCTGAAAAAAAGGTTCGATATAGTTTTGAGTCCAGAATTAAGTTAACGATTGGGTACGCCAGATAAAGTTGGTTCTACCAGTAGGGGGCCTTTCAAGTATTACGTAAGCACAATAGGGTTGGTTTGGTGGGGGGGGGGGGGGGGGTGTCATTGCTTTGCTTATTTTTAGAGACCGGAAAAATTCGCGGGTTCGATGACCACCAATATAGACTCCATTATCCTTTACACACTCGGGCAAATGCCAACTGTTCATTGGCTGCTGACTTGTGAGTCGTCTCGACTGGGTGGTGAGTCGTCTCGACTGGGTGGCCTGTGATTCGACACTTCTATGAGTGAGGGTCTCTAATTGGCCCTCAGTTCTCCAGATTAACAGTGAACCAATGGCAGAAGCAGCACTAAGGTATAATTATATGAATTTTAGCATAACACGAAATGAACACGCGAATTTTTCAGGTCTCTACACATATGGCAACGTACACATTGTCTATGTTTGAAAACGAAACGCATTTTTGGGGATTCCCACAAATAATGTATAGTTTAGGTACTCGCTTTATCACGCTTCCATCAAGTCACTAAATCGTCACATCGAGAAGATCCATCAAAAAGTAAACACGCTCACTGATATGAAAGTTAGGCATATAAGAGTCGCTGCTCGTCGTGCTAATGAACTGATGTGCATCATTCAAAATTTAGAGCACCGCGATGTTGAATGGCTCGATGAGAACGACGTAGACATTCCAAAATTGGATGAAAGTGAGCTGACACACAACATTGAGCAGCAAACATCCAATATCATCGAAAATTTAGAATCATATATTCGGCATACCTTATTTTATTGCACCCTAGTGAGTAGCTATAGAAACCGGACAAATTCGCGGATTCATATCTCGATGTTCCAATATTCAAATAATTACTAGGGGCATGCATTTTTCGCGAATAAAGCTGAACGCGCATTAGACTGCAACAAGGTATGCGCGCACCAGCGGTTTCTTCCTTGTGATTGGCGGCCGTCTGCGAGAGAAGTAGTTGCCTTGTTTGGCTGAGCCAGTCAAGACGCATTTGCTTCCGCAACGAATTACTGTGATTGGTGTTTTAACAATCGTCGTGTACCTTAAACTCGCCCAATCACGAAACACAAACGAAGCTACAGGGTTTTTACTTTCAGCTGATCTCGGAATATTTTCACGAAATATGCATGGCCCTAAAAATTGCACATTTCTTTTTCTTCTGCTATTGGTTGGCTGTTAATATAGAGGATTGTGGGCCATAAGAGAGACTCAATCAAAGAAGTATAGAATCACAATTCTCCCAGTCAAAGACGCCTCGAAACTCCGTAGCCAATGAACAGGTGACGTTTGCCCGAGTATGCAGAAGTTCGTGGAGTCTACCCTGAATGTCATTGAACCAGGGAATCAATGATGATTTCATGAGCATGAATAATGTGCTAGGAGGGGATTGGCCAGCCATGGCAGCGATTGGCGCCATGATTAACTTCCCTCACTCTTAAATCTAGACTATAACTAGATAAGTTGGGCCCAGCTAAAACCTGCATGGACACAGGAAAAAACTTCGGAATCTTTCATGCACTAAGCAAACAGAAGGATGGTTCAGGAAGAAGAGTTGGACAGAGTAGAAAAGAATCTACCAAGCGGTGGGTTGAGGAAAACATTTCGTCGTTTCTCAGCACACTGCCTGCCAGCCAGCTTTATACTTAAGCTAAGAAGGGGAAAAGTGTTTGGCACATATTAATTACGTACTAACGTAACTTCGCCTACCTGTTTTTTTCAAATCGTCGACGTGGGGCGATTCGTTCTTCACCCCCCCCCCCCCTTCTCACCCAACCAAGGACGCTTGAGCTCAAGCCCGCAGTGCAGGCAACCTTGCGAAGACTGTACACAGAGCTGATAACACGCACAACTTATCAGCAATTGTCACGTGACGCGTGCAAATGTTTGTCGTCGGCGGAGCACCCGGGCGCTGGGAACTCCATCCTCGGCGACCTTCAGTGCTGCCAACTGAGCCGGAGATCTCCGCTGGGAGGCTGTGCTGGACCAGCGAGTGTTTCCAGTCCACAGTGAACAGCTACCTCCTCAATACTCCGTGAAATATTCATGTAAACCTATGTGTAGAGACCGGAAAAATTCGCGTGTTCAATGAATGACCTCCAGGATAGACTCCAATATCCTCTACACACTCGGGTAAATGCCACCTGTACATTGGCTGCTGACTTGTGAGTCGTCTCGACTGGGTGGCCTGTGATTCGACACTTCTATGAGTGAGGGTCTCTAATTGGCCCTCATTCCTCTAGATTAAACAGTGAACCAATGACAGAAGCAGCACTAAGGTATAACTATTTGAATTTTAGCATAACATGAAATGGATTCGCGAATTTTTCAGGTCTCTAGCTATGTGTTGTCCCGATACCTCCAATAGTTAAAGTTATTTGTAGGGGCAGACATTTTTCGCGAATAAAGCTGAACGCCTATTAGACTGCAACAAGGTATACGCGCACCAGCGGTTTCTTCCTTGTGATTGGCGGCCGTCTGCGAGAGAAGTAGTTGGCTTGTTTGGCTGGGCCACTCAGGACGCGTCTGCTTTCGCAATGAATTACTATGATTGGAGTTTTAACAATCGTGATGTATCTGAAAAAAACTCACCCAGTCACGAAACACAGACGATGCTACAGTGTTTTAAGTTTCTGCTAGTCTCGGAATATTTTCGCGAAATATACATGGCCCTTGTTATTTGTATACCGTTCCCTGAATAGCTTTACAGTAATAACTTCGCACATTAGTAGAGACCTGAAAAATTCGCGGGTTCATTTCGTGTTATGCTAAAATTCAAATAATTATACATTAGTGCTGCTTCTGTCATTGGTTCACTGTTAATCTGGATGACTGAGGGCTAATTAGAGACCCTCACTCATAGAAGTGTCGAATCACAGGCCACCCAGTCGAGACGACTCACAAGTCAGCAGCCAATGAACAGTTGGTTTTTTCCCGAGTGTGTAGAGGATATTGGAGTCTATCCTGGAGGTCATTGAACCCGCCAATTTTTCCGGTCTCCGCACATTAGTAAGCACAATAAAACAAATGAATAGAGACTCGTAAATGTCGCGGATTCTACTGGCCTCTGGGTAGAATTTTAAATCACAGGTGTGCTGAACCCAAGTTTGCTTTCCCATTTATTGATTTCTTAGCGAGAACATGTTCTTATCATTGTTAGTTGGCACTACCTGATTCGCTCACTTCTCTCCTAGCTGGGCATCGTTGGCTGTACACTGCCCATATTTTTGCCTGCATGCGTGCAATGAGCAGAAAACTTTTCCATAAGACATAGTTTTCACATCAAACACATATCACACCCACGCTTCTACAAGTGTTGACGCCCCCCCCCCCCCCCTAGTGAGGGTTTTTTTTTATTTCCAGGGGGCCCAGCCCCCTATCCACCCGGGTTCTACGCCCAGGGGTGGCTTAATATCATGTCTTACAATTTCTATCACTATTTTTAAGATATAGTATAACGAAAATGAATGAAGAGATAACCCCACGCTTTTACTTATACAGAGTGTGGTGCATTATTTAGTTGTTGGACAAAATTCTTAAATTAAATTTTATTTATTTTTTATTTTTAGTTCTTTCAACGATTAGTTTTTTGTTTTTTAAATTATACGTTTTTTATCTTAAAATAAAATATTGAATATGATAATTGAAACAATTAAAAAATACTAAATATGAATGATTAAATTATTTATTTGTTACAATGGAATTAAAATTAGTCATTAAAGTTCACGTAATCTAGTCATTTCAGCTAATTCGTCAACATTACATGGAACCGTAGAGCAATAAAATTCTTCTACTTGGAGACCATCCAGTGACTTTACGCGACCAAGAGCTACATAAGCCTGGCCGGCAGCAAAGAGACGCGATTCCAAATAAACAACTGCATAATCTACAGTGAAGCCTTGCATTTTATGCACGATATATGCACAACTCAGTACTAATGACAACATTCGCCTTTCAGCAGTACCATAGCTGTATTTCGTTGGAAACTGAATGGCTATTGGTTTGATTATGTGTACACCATCTGTGTCGAAATCAACACGGACTGATGGAATGTCCGTATCATACACTTGATCACGCCAGAAGATTGGTCAGATCATTTCACATATAGTACCCACATTGCCATTAACGAACCCCGGACACATATTCCACCATAAACCGACCTCGGAAACATTCTAAATCGAATAAAATATATATATAATTTTTGAAATTTTTGAAATTCGGGGGCCTTAACCCCCACCTCCTAAGGGGATAAAGTCAAACCCAGGTCACTTTTTCCAGCATAACATGACCTCGGGAATACTCTAAATAGAAATAATATACTTTAAAATTTTTCAAAATTTAGGGGCATTACGCCCCCCTCCCACCTTACCCGGGCACGTTTCCCACCATAACCCGACCTTTTTGATCGGAAACACTCCAAATCGAAAAAAGCATTGAGTTAAAATTTTTTTGAAATTTTGGGTCTTTACCCACCCCCCTTCCCCCTCCCTAGGGAAACACTCGACCTCGGGGCAAATTTCCACCATGACCCGACCTCACGGATACACAAAACGCCTGGTTATTACCCATAGCTAGAGACTTGCAAAATTTGCGAATTCATTCGGTGATAGGCTAGAATTCAAACTCATATACAAATTAGATACATATTAGATAATTTTGCTATTGGCATACTGTTCATCTGGACGAATCTCAATCAGTTATAAACCCTCAACCAAAGAAGGATCGAATCACAGACAAACCAGCTGAGACGACTTACAAGTTGGCAGCCAATGAACTTGCGTTATTTGCCCGAGTGTACAGGGGTATGTGCAGTCTATCCTGAAGGCCATCGAAACCGGGAATTTTGCATGTCTCTACCCATAGCTCGAAATTAGTGGGTTTTGAACCCTCTGAACCCCCAATCCCCCTTCACACTAAAGTCTTAAGTTATCAAAATATAGTATTGTCCGAGGTTCTTTATATGTATGCAAAATTTCAACTTATTCGGACGTCGAAAAGTGGGTAAATATGAACGGAAAGATTTTATTACATAGTCCATTCATGCATACAGGTAAAGCTAATAAAACTGCGGTAAAAATAAAGAAAAATATCAACGAAATCCACCATTTTAAAAACGAAAATTGGATTATAAATAAAACCACAAAATCTTGCAGAAGCAGCACAAAGGTGTACTTATTTGAATTTCAGCATATCACGAAATGAATCCGCGAAATTTTCCGGTTTCTGCTAATGTTATGTATTCGGCGCATTTTGCATGGTTGGACATCCCTGCCTCTCGGAGGGGGCCGACCCGAGCGCTGCCTTGTGACGGGCCAGCTGACAGCTGACAGCTGACAGCTGACAACCTCCGTGCTAATGACGGTGTGGTCTGGTCATAAAGCCCTCGCCCGCTTCCACGCGCAGATGCTTCAAATCCGCCGCCAGATGTCTCGTGCGTGTAGCGACATACCTTAGAACCTAAGATTATTATTTATTGCGCGGATTAAATTCACTCCAGGCTGGAATAAACTTGTCTTTACATGATCAATAGGGCCATGCATATTTCGCGAAAAGATCCCGAGGCTGGCTGAAAGTTAAAACACTGTAGCATCATCTGTTTTCGTGATTGGTAGAGACCGGAAAAATTCGCGATTTCGATGGCCTTCATGATAGACTGCACATTCCCCTGTACACTCGGGCAAATAACGCAAGTTCATTGGCTGCCGACTTGTGAGTCGTCTCGGCTGGTTCGTCTGTGATTCGATCCTTCTTTGGTTGAGGGTTTATAATTGGTTGAGATGCGTCCAGATGAACAGTAAGCCAATAGCAAAATCATCTAAGAGGTATATGTATTTGAATTCTAGGCTATCGCCGAATAAATCCGCGAATTTTTCCGGTCTCTAGTGATTGGGTGAGTTTCTTTCATGTACATGACGATTATTACAACACCAATCACAGGCATTCAGTGCGGAAGCAAATGCGCCCTGATTGGCCCGGTCAAACAAGGCAACGACGTCTGTCGCAGACGGCCGCCAATCACAAGGAAGAAACCTTTAGTGCGGGTATACCTTGTTTCAGTCAAATAGGCGTTCTGTTTTTTTCGCGATAAATGCCTGCCCCTAGCTATTCGTGGTTCTACGTAGAGAACAGTGGATTCGCAATTTTTGCCAGTCGTATATAGAACCTAAACTTCGTTATTCTCTCTCTTTCTCTCTCTCTCTCTCTCTCTCACACACACACACACCAACACACACACATATATATCGCTGCGTGGAATGGAACTGCTTAATTTTACAGTTGCTATAGAATAATTTATATGCCGGTGTCATCTAACTTTCATCGCCCGATAGAAGGAAGTTCGTTTACAGTTTATTTCACTCTTCCGATATTGGAGTTATACAAATTTGAATGTTTTATATTTAAACTACATTAAACATGTACAGTAATAAAGAGCATTTATAATATTTCATGTTCTTTAGGGTTTCTGGCAATTGATAGGCACTGGAAAAATCCGTTGATTCAATGGCATCCAGAATAGACTCCTCGATTGGTCAGTGCCACCTGCTCATACCTAGGGGCAGGTATTTTTCGCGAATAAAGATGAACGCCTACTAGACTGAAACAAGATATACGCGCACCAGCGGTTTCTTCCTTGTGATTGGCGGCCGTCTGCGAGAGAAGTAGTTGCCTTGTTTGGCCGAGCCATTCAGGACGCATTTGCTTCCGCAACGAATTACTGTGATTGGTGTTTTAACAATCGTCATGTGCCTAAAAGAAACTCACCCAGTCACCAAAACACAGACGATGCTACAGTGTTTTAACCTTGTTAGCTGGTCTCGGAATCTTTTCGCGAAATATGCAAGGCCCTCCTCATTGGTAGGGACCGGAAAAATTCGCGGTTTCAATGACCTCCAGGATGGATTCCAATAACCTCTACACACTCGGGCAAATGCCAACTGTTCATTGGCTGCTGACTTGTAAGTCGTCTCGACTGGGTGGCCTGTGATTCGACACTTCTATGAGTGAGGGTCTCTAATTGGCCCTCAGTCATCCAGATTAACAGTGAACCAATGACAGAAGCAGCACTAAGGTATAATTATTTGAATTTTAGCATAACACGAAATGAACCAGCGAATTTTTCAGGTCTCTACTCATTGGCTACTGACTCGTGAGACCTGTCAACTGGGATGTCCTCTTCTTCGACACGTCTTTGGTTAAGTTTATTCATTGGCTCAGGGCCCTTCAGATAAACTGCGAACAGATCACAGAAGCAGTATGACGGTACATGTTTTTGGATTTGAGCATAACATGGAATGAATCCGTGAATTTTTTTTTCCTGTCTCCAGCAAGTGACATGCTCCAGAAACGGGCAGAAGCCAATCAACAGTTTAACATTTCCAGATAATGCATAGGATGGTAGAGTCAAGCCTGGAGGTGAAGAGAAATATTCCTACAAAACAAAGCCGCAATCTTTTCAGGTACACATTTCACTCTAGGCTGGACCCAACTTGCCTATTTATAATCGTGGCTCTGCAGAAAATTTATTGTACTTTTACAAAAGATTCATTTGGAAACTATTTGTCAAAAAATAGTTTGATAAATATATAGAAATATACTGTAACTATACAACACATGGGTATGCTTATTTTTGCACGTATGCAGTACTTTATATATAATACTGAGTTTTTTTTTTTACGAAAATTGGTGCATATTTTTATATTTTAATTGATGTTTCATTCAAGTATACTATTTTAAACCATGGAAAATATAATCAAAATTTAATAATTGGTTTTTATTTTGTTTTATTATGCCTATTAATGTGAGTAGTTAATACTGGAAAGCTATTCAGGAATTTTTGGAGGTACTGGGACAACACAAATCATAAATGCTCGGACAAGAATCCGAGCCCAGTATTGCTGCGAACACTATTTTGTTCTATGCATAGAGACAGGAAAAATTTCCGGATTCATTTCATGACAGCCTGAAATTCAAATAGTTATACCTCATTGCTGCCTCTGCTATTGGCTCACAACTCACCCGGATGACTCTGGGCCAATGAGGAACACTCAACCGAAGCTGTATCGAATCACAGGCCGCTACGTTGTGACACCTTCACAAGACAGCAGCCAATGAGAGGGTGACATTTGACCGAGTGTACGTAGAACTATAATGTTCATCCTAGAGGTCATTGAACACGCGAATTTTTCCGGTCACTATCTATGCAGTTGGTTTCATGTAATGTACATATTTACAAATAAATGTAACTTTACATGAATATTTCTGTTCGATTTGCAAACAAACTTTAGTGTATTAATAATCAGGGGCATGTATTTTTTGCGGAAAATTATTTCAAGACTAGCTGAGAGTTAAAAAAATTATAGTATCGTGATTTGGTAAACCTTTTTCAGGTACATGCCTTCTGTTAGAAGACCAATCACTAGAGACCTGCAAAATTCGCGGTTTCGATGGCCTTCAGGATGGACTGCACATACCCCTGTACACTAGGGCAAATAACGCAAGTTCATTGGCTGCCGACTTGTAAGTCGTCTCAGCTGGTTTGTCTGTGATTCGATCCTTCTTTGGTTGAGGGTTTATAACTGGTTGAGATTCGTCCAGATGAACAGTAGTAAGCCAATAGCAAAATCATCTAAGAGGTATATGTGTTTGAATTCTAGCCTATCACCGAATGAATCCGCGAATTTTGCAGGTCTAGCAATGGCTTCTCTCTCTGACGGCCGCCAATCACAAGGAAGAAACAGTCGGCGCAGGCATACCGTAGGCGTTCAAGGTTTTTTTCTGCGTTAAATGCCTGTTCCTTTCTTCAAGGGCGCTGTTACACGGGACCTGGAACTACTTCAGGTAAACATGTTCAACTATTGCGTACGGTTACACGCAGTGTGGTCAGATTCCGTTCGAGGCCATTTCTCATTCAACCTAGACAGGTTGGCAAAGTAGTTCAGTAAGACATCTCTCTTCTACATGAGCCTCTGATTGGCTGTTAAGTGTTGAGAGTACAAACAGTCCTTTGCGAAGAATGCAATATGGAGAATGTCCCTGGCACAAGTTCGTGTAATAGGTTACAGACATCTACAAAAAAAATTGGTTGTCTGTAAAGTCGGTTTACGGACGATAGTTTAACGTGACAACGTCATAACTAGAGACCCGGAAATTTCGCGGGTTCAATGACCTCCAGGATGGACTCCAATATCCTCTACACACTCAGGCAAATGCCAACTGTTCATTGGCTGCTGACTTGTGAGTCGTCTCTACTGGGTGGCCTGTGATTCGACACTTCTATGAGTGGCCCTCAGTCCTCCAGATTAACAGAGAACCAATGGCAGAAGCAGTACTAAGGTATAATTATTTGAATTTTAGCATAACACGAAATGAACCTGAGAATTTTCCGGGTCTCTAGTCATAACAAAACACTGATGAAATGATTGGATACTTTTATTAATAAAATAGAATCATTTTTATTTTAATAATAAAAGAATAAATACTTGAAAGTATTCTAGTAATCAGATTTTTAAAATGCAAGAATGATTATTAACCTTTATTTCCGAAATTGTTGTTGTAATAAGCAATGCAAACAACATTAACTTTTCACTTCACTTTATAAACAGTCGACGAAACAGTTCACGTGTAGACGACTTGTAATTAATTTTAAAAACTGGCGTTTAGCTATAAAGTTTAAATATAATTATGAACAAGTTTTCATATAAATAAACTTTAATCAAATATCTATCATCAATTATATGAATCACCATAATTTTTTTTAGTCAATTGTAACATATCCTATTATTACTGCACTCACCGACAGTGTAACGGAACACAGCGTAATGGAACAATGAGCGTAACGGGACATAGCGTAACGGAACAATGAGCGTCACGGGACACAGCGTAACGGGACAATGTGCGTGACGGGACAGTTTTTCCTGCGTGCAGCCGGCGTTCATAGATTTATTAAACGTTGTCATGTTAAAAAGATCACCAGTTAAATATTTTATAATTTTAATAGAATTGAAGCTGACGGTAATTCCCTAACAGAGGTACTTCCCTAACATATAATGATTTTGAAATCCCTCAAGCATATTATGCGTTAAAGCAGGACATATAGTTTTGATCTACGTTTTGTGTGGAAGTGTTGTAGTGTTTGTGTTGATTATATGGAAACTGTTGGCTGATTACTAGAGACCCGTGAATTTCGCGGATTCAATGACCTCCAGGATGGACTCCAATATCCTCTACACACTCGGGCAAATGCCAACTGTTCATTGGCTGTTGACTTGTGAGTCGTCTCGACTGGGTGGCCTGTGATTCGACATTTCTATGAGTGAGGGTTTCTAATTTGGCCCTCAGTCCTCCAGATTAACAGAGAACCAATGACAGAAGTAGCACTAAGGTATAATTATTTGAATTTTAGCATAACACGAAATGAATCCGCGAAATTCACGGGTCTCTACCGTTTACTAAAAAGATACTTAACTGCAAAATAAATCACGCGTAAATATTTTAGAAAACCCGTATGCCTTCTAGAATGAAGTTATCCTTGTAACTAAAATATCTTTATAATTGCTCAAATGAATAGGATCCACTACACATTCATTTGATGACAGTAGAAAGTAGGTTTTGGAGTTGAACACACTCTTTATGCCAACTGCCGTGTAACTGTATATTTTCACGTTTGTAAACATGTTTACTGAAACCAGTTCATCTGAAGTAGTTCGGCGTTCCGTGTAAATGAGCCCTTATTGACGACTTGAAATGAGAGGGAGCCAGGCAGTTCAAGTAACGGCAGCTTGAAGCGCTACTGTCAACTGCCTCCGTTTTATAACGATGCGTGTATAGCGATACGCGGTAAGGACGTGTTTGTGAAAACCTATTGCTATCCACGGCAAAGAAAACGAAAATGCAGGATTTATTTATTTTGGTGATTACAAATCTAATGAAATATTTGAAATACCTCAAGAATAATATGCATTAAACCAGGACACATAGTTTTGATCTACGTTTTGTGTGGAAGTGTTGCAGTGTTTGTGTTGATTATATGGAAGCTGTTGGTTGATTACTAAAAAGATACTTAACTGCAAAATAAATCGCCCGTAAATATTTCAGAAAACCCGTATGACTTTTACAATGAATTTATCCTTAAAACTAATATATATATATATATATATATATATATATATATTAAAGGACATATTTTTCAAGACGAAATCGATTGTAATGGCTTGAAGAACTCCCGTCCTACGTAGGTATTTGAATGTAATTTAAATTCGCCTATCTTGAATATAGGTATTTCATTTTCCTCTTACATAGTGTTCACTTCTGATAATCCAAAAAATGTTGCCTGCTCTAATTTTGATTACTGAGAATCGCATGTTACATACATTTTTTTTTTAACTCCCTTTCCATTGTGAAATTGCAGGCACTAGCATAACTTGAAAAGGTAACTGAGGCGATTCACAAAAAAAAGTGAAAGAGTATTTGGGGCATTCCTTTTTTTTTTTTTTTTTGAGTTTTCCCCTAAACAACTCCGTTTCGAAATTTCTACTCGATTCTGAAATACTTGATAGTGTGAAGGGCAATAAAGTCCAGGGAAATGATGAAGGAAAAACATTTAAAAAAAATCTCGAAAAAAATATAATAATTATAAACGTAACATTTAACTAAACCTTCCCCCCCCCCCCCCACTTATCTCTAATTTTACGGAAAAGCCGCTACCCTCCATAATTATCATTTCTAGGCCGCGCTGCAGCTGTCGGCTAGTTCAATTTTCATGATTGAGCTATTGTTAGGGGCCGGAAAAATTCGCGGTTTCGATGGCCTTCAGGATAGACTGCACACTTGGGCAAATAACGCAAGTTCATTAACTGCCGACCTGTAAGTCGTCTCAGCTGGTTTGTCTGTGATTCGATACATCTTTGGTTGAGGGTTTATAACTGGTTGAGATTCGCCCAGATGAACAGTAAGCCAATAGCAAAATCACATAAAAGGTATATGTATTTGAATTCGAGCCTATCGCCGAATGATCCGCGAATTTTTCCGGTCTCTAGCTATTGTGCGTCCAATAACCATCCAACTTTGTTGTCAAATATAGTTGGAGACACATGTTTGACAGTGTGATTGGGCCTTTAGTGGTGGACCTTAAGGGGGTGCAGGGCCGTATTTACGCGCAGGCTATCGAGGCTGTAGCCTATGGGCCCGCACCACAAATGGGGGCCCGCACCACACGACACGAAAAAAAAAATTATACTGCGATGTGGATCTTCTTATATTCTTAAAATACGCGTCGACATAGTGTCCAGTTGTTTTGTGTGGATTAATTGCGCCGAACTAAACTCTTCTGTGGAAAGCTGATATATGAGTTGTCAGCATTTAGAAATTTTCGATTATTTTCATTGGTTTTGGTGTCACTTAATTCCTTAACCTCTAAATACTGTTTGGTTAAATTGTCTAGTTTAATAATAAACTAATTTTTCAAAATAGAAAATTGATCAAAGATATGAGTTTTGTAGGTGAATTAAAATAAACTACCCACCCAGACCCAGGCAAGAGGCACCCACTGTTTCACTGAAAGGGATACTAAATATACCACCCCCCCCCCCCCCCTTAGAGAGGGCCCGCACCACAGACTCAGCCTAGGGGCCCACAGGCAGTAAATCCGCCCCTGAGAGGGTGCCCCCCATTTCAGGTCATGAATTTATATTTATATTAATCACTGATCAACTTATAGACCTTTTTCAATTGTTTAACTTTCACGAAATGAAAAATATATACAGCGCATACTTTTTGGATAATTAGCTGCCAAAATTACATTTTTAACGTTTTTTGGTTGTACAAATAAGGATAATTTAATTTATTGCAGAATATAAACTTTTTACGTTTAACTGCAATGGCACTAGCTATTTCAAGAAATGGTTTGAATTTTTTTCAGAAAATATTAATTAATTTTACCTGGCATTTCAAAGTTCTCAAATTTGTTACGATTTTGACAGCCAAGAAACATGAGATGAGTTTATGTGATATAAATGCAAACCATACCATGAAGTAGTCAGTGGCATTGCAGTTAAAAGGTTTCAGTTCTGCACTAAATTAAATTCTCCTTATTTGTACAACCCAAAAACGTTAAAAACGTAACTTTGGAAGCTAATTGTGCAAAAAGTACGTATATATATGTATATATGTATATGTATATATATATGTATATGTATATATTTTTCATTTCGTGAAAGTTAAACAATTGAAAGAGTCTAAAAGTTGATCAGTGATTTGTAGAGCCATGCATATTTCGCGAAAAGATTCCGACACCAGCTGAAAGTCAAAACACTGTAGCATCGTCTGTATTTCGTGATTGGGGGAGTTTCATTCAGGTACATGTCGATTCTTAACTACACCAATCACAGTAATTCGTCGCGGAAGCAAACGCGTCCTGAGTGGCTCAGCCAAATCAAGGCAACTACTTCTCTCGCAGACGGCCGCCAATCACAAGGAAGAAACCTCTGGTGCGCGTACACCTTGTTGCAGTCTAATAGGCGTTCAGCTAAATTCGCGAAAAATGCCTGCCCCTAGTGATTAATATAAATATGAAATCATGACCTGACATGGGAGACACCCACTTGAAGGCCCGGCGCGAGCTAACTCGTGAGGCAGACATTCGCGGGCCGCCTCCAACTCCAGCATAACAAACACTTGGTGAGTACGAAGTCACGGCTTCTGCGGTCTGCGACCTCGGGCGTCGGAGGGCGTTCCTATTGGTCGCGTCCCGCTGGTGGGCGGCCGCCTGAAAGGTTCTCGTTGAGTGGCCGATAAGTGGTGTTTACTGTTCGGTTCGAGACCCGCGTAGCGGGGAAAAACCCCCCGCCGTCGAAGGTCGAGGTCGCGCGGGGCACACACACCACTTCGTTCCGAACTTGTCGAGCAACAGGTGCTGTGTTACATTCGCTTCCGTACTGTACTTTTACAAAACATTCCTTTGGACACCAGTTGCTATTTCGAACTTGTCGAGCAACAGGTGCTGTGTTACATTCGCTTCCGTACTGTACTTTTACAAAACATTCCTTTGGACACCAGTTGCTATTTCGAACTTGTCGAGCAACAGGTGCTGTGTTACATTCGCTTCCGAACTGTACTTTTACAAAAGATTCCTTTGGACACCAGTTGCTATTTTTTTTCCGGATCTCGTCCCGTTGTAGCAGCACGGAGTGTAGTACCCCGGCCTGGGGGTTTATTCTAAGTTTCCAGCGTTTTCTATCGGAACATTTCGATATCGATTCCGACATATAGCTCTTTGGCCGATCGGCAACACACGGTTCCGAACGATCGTAATCGAAAGGTACTGAAATTGCTATTCTAAACGCGGTATCGTTACGAGGCCTAACTATCTCGGCAAAGTTCGGGTTACGATTCCCCCCTCTACAATTTTTCTGGCAACGAAGATGAGATTTGAAAACTGAAACATAACAACAAAAAACACTTCATATTTCTAACAAATTTATAAATAAAAACACAGAGTTTATAAGACAATATACTTTCCAGATGTTTCAATGTTGATAAAAGTATTTATAAAAATCTTAAGTAATTTTAAAAGCGCTCGAGCAAGCGAAAACATGTTTATTTCTTAAATTATTTTTACGGAATATTTGGTGTGAAATGTTTAGAGTTGTTTGCACGTGGTCGGTCATTGTATTATTGAAATAATGGCTGCTCGGGGATCTCGTGTGAGTGAGAGGCAAATTAAAATGTTGGTTTATTTTATGGAGGAGCACCCCGAATTCTTGCGGAGAAAATTTTCATCGAATTTCACGACTGCAACAATATACACACGCTGAGTTATTGTTGAAACTATTGATATCTGAAACAGGCGAATAAATTATGAATATGAATTTTGGAAGTTGGGTTATTTTCAATTTACTTGTATAAAATCTTCGTTATAATATTGTTATTATAGAAAGACGTCTTTACATTCCCACTTAGTTATTATGTATCTGGAGCACTACTTACATTACGTAATTATTGTAACTTAAAGCGGTAACCATGGTAAGGACTCATCCGAAAGAAGGCAAAAATAAAAATAAAAAGGAATGCATTTCTTTTACTTATATACGTCATATCAAATCATTCTATAAAACGGCATTGTGATATGTATATGGTTAGAAGTAGCTTCCATATGAAGAAATACTTTCGTGACTTTGGGGCGTATTCAAGTAGTTGGCCTAACAGTGACTAGATGGCAGGGATTGCGATAGTGCGAGGCAGTAGCGCGCAGCGGCCGGTAGGACTACTGCAACACTTTATCGGAATTAAGTTTCGCGTCCATTACCGTTTCCTGAGTGGTAACAGTAATTACTGAAGATATTTGTACATGTATTATGGATCAATATTTTATACATAAAAAATGTACAAATATCTTCAGTAATTACTGTTACCATTGGGAAACGGTAATGGACGCGAAACTTAATTCCGATTAAGTGTTGTAGTAGTCCTATTCGCCGCAGCGCGCGCTACTGCCTCGCACACCCGCAAGCCCTGCTGCCCTCTCGTGACTGTTAGGTCAACTTCTTGAATAGGACCCCAAAAACATACATATTCAATGCTACTGGGAAAAAATTTCCTTTTACAAAATATTAAACACAATTGACTCCTACGTAAAATATCGTAAATATAGATCAAGCCCCAAAATGTACTATTTTCGACCATGTATAACTATTTGTGTACACATAAATCGTGCATCCGCCATGATTTCAACTGGCTGCTAATTCCCGATCGGCAAAGGCTTTTCGACAGCAATTGTATACTCGAAACATACCGATCGCTAGCTTCCGAGAATCGAAAGGTTCCGAGTTGATGAAAGTAACTTAGAATACCATATTGTAGAAAGCTTCCGATAATCGTGGAATCACGATCGTGAACTCTTTTCCGAGAAACTTAGAATAAACCCCTGGTTGAGTGCACACACTGCACTGTAGTACTCCGTCCACGGAGGCAGTCGTGACTAGTAGCACATCACGGCCCCTGCTCACACACGACCATTTCTCCTTCATTCAAGGTCGCGTCCAGGGGTGGCCTTGGTCACTGGAGAGGTGTTGTTTTCATCAGCAGACACACACAGGGATTTAGCCTGTGTTTCGCGCTGGGTTTTCCGGGAAATGTTGTCTTCTGGGCTGGCGACGGTAAGGGGGGGGGGGTCCTTACTCTCTGGAGTGGTGTGGTTTTCATCCACAAACACTACCGGTAAGGAGTTTATCTTGTGTTTTGCGCTGGGTTTTCCGGGAAATGTTGTGTCTTCTTGGGCTGACGTTTGGCCAAGGCTTTGAATATATATACTGTATAGAAGTCGCCAGCCCAGGTTAAAATATCTGATACGGTTTTGAGGTAGTTGGTTAATTCACCGCCGCAATCGCCACCATCGCTAGGGCATCGACTTGTGGTGGTCCCTAGCGGACAAGTGTCGAACTCTTCAAACACCCCTTCCCCCTCCCGTTTAACGACCTTGGGCTGCAGTGAATGATGGGTGGGGGGTGCGGGGAATGACAGCGGGCGACAGTGCTGCACCCTAACGTGTAAATAACAACTAAGACGATACAGGGCGTTACGGCAGCGCACTGCAGCGGTGAAGTTCCCAAGCTGCTCATCATGCGCTTCTGAAAAACGTAGAGTAAATCCTATCCACTCGCGACTTCTATACAGTATATATATTCAAAGGCCAAGGGGAGGTGGAGGTACTCCTGCAGCCTGCAGGCTGGACTTGTGTCTGCATGGCCTGGCGCCGGACGATGGCTGGGTCATCCAGCGGAGGTCGAGGCCTGTCTCGCTCCTGTGCTCTCTCGGCTGCTGCCGTTTCTCGCTCGTCGCCGGGCAGCGGGATCTCATCCACGGCTGGCCGGTCGTCCGTGGTCTCGAGTGGAGTGAAACGGGTCGTTACCATAACGCCGAAATACCATAACGCCGAATGTCAAAATTGATCACAACGCCGACAGCTAGAAAACTTCTGTGTACCATAACCCCAAAAATAACACAATAATAAATTTGTGTGTTTCTTAAATGTACCTTAACGCTGAAATACTACAATCAAACCTAACCTTACCTAACCTAACCCAGCTTAATATAACCTAGCCTAGCTTTTCCTAGCTTACCCTAACCTAACCTAGCCTAGCCTAACCTAGTCTAACCTAACCTAGTCTAACCTAGTCTAACCTAACCTAACCTTTGTGGCAGTCCTGCAATGGCATTTTTCGGCGTTGTGGTAATTCGGCGTTGTGGTAATTCGGCGTTGTGGTACACAGCAGTTTTATAGCTGTCGGCGTTGTGGTTATTTTGGCAATTCGGCGTTGTATTTCGGCGTTGTGGTGCGTCCCCGAGTGAAACACCACACCGGGACACCCTACAGCACACAGTACAGCCACTGACCGCGCGCCCGGGTCAGAGTTTAGCCGTGGTTTGTGTCTGGGCCTGGAGGCGTTCTCGCCTCTGCTGTTTTTCTCTCGGGCTTACACTCGCTTGTAAGTAACGGTAATACTTATCCGTGACCTCAGCGGAGCTCCTGTTGACACGTCCGTCGAAGCGAAAAATTCCGCGAGGGGGTGAAAAGCCATAACCGCAAACCCGAACAGTTCCGAAGTTTACCGAACTTAAAGGTTAGGTTCCAGATTAGATTCCGCTAGTGTAATAAATAAAAAAGTTCTTTATTCTTGTTGGTGGAGGGTAAATTTGGTTAGGTTATCGCAGTTATGTCAATGTCAGAGACCCGAAAAATTCGCGGGTTCAATGACCTCCAGGATAGACTCCAATATCCTCTACACACTCGGGCAAATGCCGACTGTTCATTGGCTGCTGACTTGTGTTTCGTCTCGACTGAGTGTCTGTGATTCGACACTTCTATGAGTGAGGGTCTCTAATTGGCCCTTACTCCTCTAGATTAAACAGCGAACCAATGGCAGAAGCAGCACTAAGGTATAATTATTTGAATTTTAGCATAACATGAAATGAATTCGCGAATTTTTCAGGTCTCTGAATTAATAACCTTGGACTTTGTTTCGGTAGAGTGAACTCGGGTGTGGTTATGGCTTCTGGCTCGCGAGAGGCGGGTGTTGCGTCACGTGGCAGTTGTGGAGGATTAGCGCTGGTGGGGCGGGGGGGAAGGAAGGGAGAGTGTTAGGGAGGGGGAGGGGGGAAGGACGTCACACGCGCGCAGGTGAGCGACGCGCGGGGCGCAGTTGCTGTCGGCGCCCGTCCATGGGGCTCGCGTGCTGCCGCCTGGTGGCCGTGGAGGCGGGCCCGCCGCCGGGGGCAGGCCGCCCCCGCTGCTGCTGGCGGCTCGCCCGCGTCGTCGTGTGGCTGCGGCGGGCGTCCTCCGCCACTAGGTCCTGCAGGCCGAGGTACGTGACACTCGCGTGCGAGGTGAACAGCCTCAGCTATCGGTACAAGGCATCTTGAAGGAGGCACTATATAATAATTAGAGACCCGGAAAATTCGCGGGTCCAATGACCTCCAGGATAGACTCCAATATCCTCTATACACTCGGGCAAATGCCAACTGTTCATTGGCTGCTGACTTGTGAGTCGTCTCGACTGGGTGGCCTGTGATTCGACACTTCTATGAGTGAGGGTCTCTAATTGGCCCTCAGTCCTCCAGATTAACAGTGAACCAATGGCAGAAGCACCACTAAGGTATGATTATTTGAATTTTAGCATAACACGAAATGAATCCGCGAATTTTCCGGGTCTCTAATACCTAATAATTAGTAGAGACCGGAAAAATTCGTGGTTTCATTTCGCGATAGGCTAGAATACAAATGTGCTTAACTTTTTGCTGCTTCAGTGATTGGACCACAGGCTGTCTGGAGGGATCAAAGCCATTGAATAATCCTCAACGAAAGAAGTATCGAATCAAAAGTATTCTAGTTAATAGTTGTCACGAGTCAGTGGCCAATGAGCAGATGTAATTTGTCCGAGTGCATAGAGGATCTTGGAGTCTATCCTGTAGGTCATTTAATTCGCGAATATTTCCTGTCGCTAGCTATCGGTAGAGACAGGAAAAATTCGCGGGTTCGATGACCTCCAATATAGACTCCAATATCCACTACACATGCATGCCCCTACGCATTAGCTTTTCAGTAGAGAAGGACTGCTTACAGCCTTGGTGACTTGATTAAGGCAAACGAATGAACTCTCCAGTTATGAATGTGCCCACGCTAGTGACGAATGTTAATTTTTAGTCATTCGCAAATGCGAATGCGAATATTCAGTTTTCAAATCCTGGGTTGGTACGAATGACTGTCGGTGCGACTGCAGTTCGCCCTAGCATCGCCAACCGGTACTACAGTTGAAGCCAACACGTATTTATCAACGTTTGGATCTTATCTTTGAAAGATTTGTGCAATCGGAGTGCATGACTTGATGTAAGCTTTTGGACATACACCATTGCTAGAGACCTGCAAAATTCGCGTTTTCGATGGCCTTCAGTATAGACTGCACATACCCCTGTACACTAGGGCAAATAACGCAAGTTCATTGGCTGCCGACTTGTATTTCGTCTCAGCTGGTTTGTCTGTGATTCGATCCTTCTTTGGTTGAGGGTTTATAACTGGTTGAGATTCGTCCAGATGAACAGTAAGCCAATAGCAAAATTATATAATATGTATCTAATATGTATATGTGTTTGATTTCTAGCCTATCACCGAATGAATCCGCGAATTTTGCAGGTCTCTAACCATTGCTAAGCACATGTATGTCTGTAGAAGAAAACTACAAAAAACCATGGGAATCGCCGAACTGATCCGAAATTAAACGATCGTTTGTTTGTTTATCGACGGATCGAAAACAGGAACAAGTGAATTTTGAGGTTAGATTGTGATTAGTGATTTTTTTTAAGATAAGTAAATCAAATTGTAAGATTGTAGTGAAATATGGAGTTATTTTACACTTTCCGACGCTGAACGAGCTAGATGTAAGCTGTGTAACAATGAATATTCGCGAACAGGAAGAACTGCTACGGCCATGAAAAATCATTTCAAGTCTAGTATAGCGTTTTGTGATTTTGAAAAATGCTAAAAAGGATAACCGGATATAGTTAGAACAACACTTGCTTTGGCATCGTCTTCCCTCTAAAGTACTAAGTCTGACATTAAACAGAAGATGTTGCTTCAGGAATGTATCGTAGAAATGAAAAAGTGGGATATTAAATCTGTAGTCTTTGACAGTCGATAATTCAATAGGAGGAATGACGGCATTTTTTTTTTGGTTCTATTATATATTATTTTCATTTAATTTTTTTTTCTGATATTCATATTTGCAAAATATTTGCATGAATTTTTCGAATGCGAAATGCCAAGAAATAGGTATGCTAATGAGAATATTCGTTACATAACTAGTCCACACACTACGTAACACCCAGGAAGCTAGTGCCTGCGAACGGGGAAATTTCCAAACATTTCGGCAGTCCTAATCTACTTATTGTCTGTTCACTCTAATCTCGGATTACGTATCTCTTCCTGGCTGTTCACGTGCTGGCGAGTCGATTTTTTGTGGGGACACAGACTTCACCTCGTCATAGGTATGCCTAGATCCTGGCTACCGTAAATTATGAGTAGAGATAGATCTGTAGGCTGGATGAACTCAACGCACATGTTAGTAAACAAGTTCAGACAAAAACAAAAGTGAGTCTTTCAGAACTCGCACAGATATGTGTAAAATCTAGCTTCGGTAACCAGAAAATTCACGTGTTCTCATGTTGCAAGTACACTTATATTACTAAACTCGAACGTCAAATTAAATGTAGAATTATATAAAACTAGCAGAACCCGACAGACATTGTCCTGTCTGTGTATATTTATTGACGTGACAACGTCTAATAAATAGATGAACGCCGGCTGCACGCACGAAAGTGTCCCGTAACGCACATTGTCTCGTTACGCTGTGTCCCGTTACGCTCATTGTACGCTTGCGCCGCATCTATCTCTCTTCCACTCGATTGGAACAACCATCGATTTGACTTTTTCGAGGCACATTAAACTTGAAACACACCCATTCGTTTCCTACTTTTCCTATCATCGTCATATCTTTAACAGAATAACACAGTTTGGGAGAAGTTAAATAGCAAACATGTATAAAAGTTATAGTTAAAAGAATCTCTTCGTTAAAGTAATAAACATATTTGAATTAATGAGTGCAAATAAAAGTAAATTTATGAATTAAATTATAGATTTCATTTCACTCCTTCTTTGTATCCATACAAAATAGTGATAATTCAATAAAAATGATTGAATTTTATTCATAAAAGTATGCAATCATTTCATCAATGTTTTGTTATGACGTTGTCACGTTAAACTATCGTCCGTAAACAGACAACCAATTTTTTTTAATTTCAAATATTTGCTGGTACTGAATGTTTATTGACAGATAAGCTGGCGCAGGCATTTTTCGCGAATAAGCTGAACTCCTACTAGACTGCAATAAGGTATACGCGCACCAGTGGTTTCTTGCTTGTGATTGGCGGCCGTCTGCGAGAGAAGTAGTTGCCTTGTTTGGCAGAGCCGCTCAGGACGCATTTGCTTCCGCAATGAATTACTGTGATTGGTGTTTTAACAATCGTCATGGACATGGAAGAAACTCACCCAATCACGAAACACAGACGATGCTACAGTGTTTAACTTTCAGCTGGTCTCGGAATCTTTTCCAAAATATTCATTGCCCTACAGATAATATGTCCAAATATAGTTTAGTTGCGTGTGATACAAATGTCATTTGCATGCAATGAAATGACTAATAGTTATTCATTTAGCACTTACTTTTTATATTTTCTTACCAATTGTTAATCAAAATAACAATCAGTATTGGTTATTATTTGTTGCTGTGTGTTCCTTGAGTTATGCGGCTCACTCCTGCATTGAGCTGTCTTCCAGTCTGACATCACGGTGGCCATCTTGGATGATGTTGACCTTTGACCTTGATTTGACTATTTGAATAGCCATTCATCGAACATTTTCTTTTCGTCCATTAATTCCCAGGGTTATGGAGGCCGGAAGGTGCGGGTTTGAGTCCTAAAGTCGTTCGCAAAGATTTACTTGAGGACGAATCCGTTTTGGCTCTGGAAACCTTGCAAGTTGCAGTACGTCTTGACGCTAGGAATTGTCGGCCGTAACTAGATTAATCTCGCAAAATGCACTAGTATTTATGTCAGAATTCTCACAAGCTTGTCTCGACAGTTGTACGATGCAAACCGATCGTGTAGTATCAGACAAAAAGCATACGTGTTTGGTGGAATATTTACGCTCGTCGATATCTTGATCACACAGTCGATGATATTTGAATTTATTCGATCGTCCTGTTTGGAAACGTCAAACACCATTAACGGAGCCTTGTTGTTGAAACTGTCAGTATCGGTGACTGTCTCCGTCCATAGTAAAGTATGCTTGCTGAAACTTAGCATACATTTGATATGCGAGAAGAAATCTTCCGTTTTCAAAGTCCCTATTCATATCAGCATACGGGTAGCTTTCGCTGCATAAAAATACTTTTACTGTACGTATTTGACAGTTATCGAATACAGAGCTGCTCACTCCTGCAATGAGCTGTCTTCCGATATGAAGCCCGACGGTGATGTATCTTGGTTTTTCCATGGCGAAGCTGTACTTTACTCTCCATTTAATATTATTACTTTGAGGCAAGTCAGGATTTGATTTCCAGGCTCCAGGATCGGAATGGTATGTCAATGTTCTTGCCATTTTCTACGTTCTTCAGCATCTTGATACGTTCGGCCTTGCTGACTTCGACGTGACGCAGCATCCATTCAATAGACTGTAGTGTTAGCGAGACGTCCTGTGGGTTTTCTGCAGCAGCGACAACTGCACTAATGTGCGTGTTGGCTAGAAGCAGTACGAGCTCTAATGTCGAATTAATGATTATATTCTTGTAGTCTTCAGCGAATCCAAGAAGCATGGAGAGAGGAACACAAACTTCTAATTTTCCTATGGCATAAAAAGGTAGCTTGTGTTCTTCCTCGAGGCTCCAGCTTGCCACCTTTGCAGCAGACAGATAATCGGCTTCAGCGAAAGGTAATTTATAGCGGATGTTATGCCTACATCTCTCGTCTGGTCTACCTCGACGCCATTGAGTTCATATGTTATGCGCTCAATTAGGTGAAGAATACCATTACTTTATATTGACATCGTTGTCGGATGCGCGCCATCTACCTTTGTCAGAGTACCTCTTATACGTAGAAACGACTGCGAAGGTAAAGTATACGTATCTTGATGCTGTACAGCGATGGGTATTTCGGAAGGTAGCGCGTACGGCCCGAGCAGGAAAGGCTGGTACTCATGCAGTACCATTTTCGTAATGCTGTCATCAATAATGACCCGGTCTTCCACGTTGAGGATTACGTATTCCATATTTATTCGGTAATTGTCCAATACTGAGGAGAAACTTAATGCAATCAGGTAATGCACCGACATCTGGTAGATAACTGATATTTTGCACGCCAATGTGATTTCTTTTATAACTGTCGGGGTCACAAACATTATGCCCATCGCTTCAAGTGCAGACATGATATAATTCCTTCGTCTTGAAAATTCACCAATCGTCCTCGCTGGTCAACGATTCTGACGACGACTTCATGTGCGCACTTCACGACGACTGGAACGTAAATGATACTTTGCGTTACTTCGACCAATTTACATCTACGCAGGACCTGGATATAAAACTCGTGTAGCATGTTTTTAGTCTCCTGTTGAGATATGTTCCACTTACCAAGTTGCAGTTAATTCGAATGACATCCACAGGAAATATGTTTACTGCTCGAGTAGATTTGTATGTTTTTACTGCATCATAAATCTTTGGTTCGAATCCGAGCATCGTGCCTATGGTCCGAGGTTTCGTAAAGTCGACATTTTCACTGCATGTTTGAATGTTTTTTTTTTGAGTGTATGGGTTTCCACGCAGTTGAAAGTTTACATCCTGCGGTAACCTCTCCTTGATGTAATTTGCAATACAGTCAATTTCTTAGTATCCAACAGGTCACTGTATTTATTGAGCGGTCCCATTACTTTTCAGGAAGCGGATCTTTCGGTTATCTTCGTCGACATTCGTTATGGCATTGTAGGTTTGAAAATCTGCGAGTTCAATACACCATTCACCTTCCAAATCCAGGGGCGGGAAATGGGCCTCCCGCAGCTCCGAATTATCACCTGACAACGTTAGTGTTATCCACATGACTGACTTATTTTCATGACTGCTCAATTATTTTATTAGAAAAAATTTTAAAAAATTTTTTAGTTATAAATCGAAGACACAAGTGTCTCCAGTTTTTTATTTGGCTAGGCGACTGTTCGGTCTCGTAACTGTAGCATAGTGTTGCCCCACGCAGGTACCATCTAAGTTATGGCGAAGGTCTTAAATCATCGAAACTGTCGAAGTACTCAGCCTTTTTCCCAGACTTGATGCCCTGTTGATGCATCTAAATTAATAATGACTAGGGACAGGAAACATTCGCGAATTAAATGACCTACAGGATAGACTCCAAGATCCTCTATGCACTCGGACAAATTACATCTGCTCATTGGCCACTGACTCGTGACAACTATTAACTAGAATACTTTTGATTCGATACTTCTTTCGTTGAGGATTATTCATTGGTGGGGACACCTGTATTTAGCGATTTCATTTCATGTCAAGGTATTTCACAAAACACTGTAGCTTTTTCTAACAGTCATGGCAAATAGTAAGGGTGCAGCAGTTCGGTGACCACATTCTCATTGGCCCCCTCAAGAGTGGGGCGACACCTCTCACCGACCTCAGCCAATAACCACACGAGAAAAGCTACAGTATTTTGTGAATTATCTTGACACGAAATGTATTCGTGAAATACAGGTGTCCCTATTCATTGGCTCTGATCCCTCCAGACAGCCTGTGGTCCAATCACTAAGGCAGCAAATAGTTAAGCACATATGGATTCTAGCCTATCGCGAAATAAAACCGCGATTTTTTCCGGTCCCTAATAATGCCACACTCGCGAGTCTTTGGCTTGCTGGGTGAATTGCCTCGCATAAACATGCCTCGGAAATAACGAATTTTCAGATTTTCGACCGTACTTGATTAAATCTGTATTGGTGAGCGTACATTTCCGCAGAGAACATAGGATATTTTTAAAATTCGTTTCTTTCTCATACCTTCCTGCTTATTTAGTTTTAACATGAAAAAACAGTTATTAAAAAAAATATATTAGTTGTCTGTAAAGTCGGTTTACTAACGATAGTTTAACGCGATAATGTCATAACAAAACATTCATGTAATGGTTGCATACTTTTATGAATAAAATTGAATAACTTTTAGAGACCGGAAAAATTCGCGGTTTCGATGGCCTTCAGGATAGACTGCACATTCCCCTGTACACTCGGGCAAATAACGCAAGTTCATTGGCTGCCGATTTGTGAGTCGTCTCGGCTGGTTCGTCTGTGATTCGATCCTTCTTTGGTTGAGGGTTTATAATTGGTTGAGATGCGTCCGGATGAACAGTAAGCCAATAGCAAAATCATCTAAGAGGTATATGTATTTGAATTCTAGCCTATCGCCGAATGAAACCGCGAATTTTTCCAGTCTCTAATAATTTTTATTGAATTATCACTATTTTGTATGGATACAAAGAAGGAGTGAAATGAAATCTGCATTTTAATTGATAAATTTACTTTTATTTGCACTCATAATTCAAATATATTTATTACTTTAACGAAGAGATTATTTTAACTATAACTTTTATACATGTTTGCTATTTAACTTCTTCCAATCTGTGTTATTCTGTTAAGGATAGGATGATGATAGGAAAAGTAGGAAACGAATGGGAGTGTTTCAAGTTTAATGTGCCTCGAAAAAGTCAAATCGATGGTTGTTCCAATCGAGTGGAAGAGAGATAGATGCGGTGCAAGCGTACAATAAGCGTAACGGGAAAATGTGCGTTACGGGACACTTTTTTGTGTCTGCAGCCGGCGTTCTTCGATTTATTAGACGTTGTCACTTCAAAATTCCTTGTCGAAAATTAGGTCCAAAGCCGGGGTTCAGTGCGGGACTGCGTGTTATTCGCGTCCAGATATGTAGTTGAAAACACAAATTTGCGTATATTCGTCACCCCAGGCATTATTTTTAATCGTTCTACGTTAAATCTCGCGTCAGAGTTTCGTGTTATAAGTGGGGACACCTGTATTTCGCGATTTCATTTCATGTCAAGGTATTTCACAAAACACTGTAGCTTTTTCTAAGAGTCATGGCAAATAGTAAGGGTGCAGCACTTCGGTGACCACATTCTCATTGGCCCCGTCAAGAGTGGGGCGACACCTCTCACCGACCTCAGCCAATAACCACACGAGAAAAGCTACAGTATTTTGTGAATTATCTTGCAGACCTGCCAACTCTCACGATTTTGGTGTGAGGCTTACGATTTTAAGGTCCATCTCACGCCCTCACGCCAAAATAGTGTTTCCTCACGATTTTTCGGGGCCCCAAGATTTTGTTTGTAAAAGTTACAAAACAAGTTTAACGAAAGCTTACAGTAACGAGTTTCCATTAATACTCGAGTCGTAAAGGAAGCAATTTTGCGTTTTGTAGCGTGTGCTGTGCTTATTTTTCTATCTCGCATTGTGGAAGAGGAGACATTGTGAAACATGTCGCTACAAAAAACACAACAAACACATGAAGTGTATTGTTTCCAATAAAAAAATAATTTGGCTGTGAACAGTGATAATAGTGTTACACGAGCAGAATGTTATTTTACATCTTTTTTAGTTGCGGCCCTGCATGATGACTACACGACAGCGCTAAATTATGTTCAACTAAATTAAATCTGCAACCTATAATTTGTTTAAATAAATTTTGAAGCAGAGACCATGTAACATATGTACATGTATGTCACTTAAATTTAAAGATTCTCATTTGTTGTTTTTTATATCTAATCTGTATTTATGGGCCTGAAAATTTTTATCGAGGACCTCATGATTTTTTAAATTTGAATGTTGGCAGGTATGATCTTGACACGAAATGTATTCGCGAAATACAGGTGTCCCTAGTCATAAGTGTATTTGCAACATGGGAACTCATTAATTTGATGTTCACATCTCTCTGGCGAGCACTGAAAGAGAATCGCTCACAGTTTTTCTTTTCTTTCCGGTCTCTTTGTCTCTCGCCGTGGCTTGGAGCTCGTTGTGCCCGCCCGGTAAGCGGACTTGTTTGCACGAGGCCTCGTGACTTGTGCGCCCACGCAACAGCTGTTTCCCCTTCCCCCCTTCTTGTAGTCTCACACGGCGCTCCACCTTGCGGGGAGCTGTGCTACTACAGACCCCGGAATAGAGACCTGAAAAATTCGCGGGTTCATTTCGTGTTATGCTAAAATTCAAATAGTTATACCTTAGTGCTGCTTCTGCCATTGGTTCACTGTTAATTTGGAGGACTACGGGGCTAATTAGAGACCGTCACTCATAGATAGAGACCGGAAAAATTCGCGGTTTCATTTCGCGATATGCTAGAATCCAAATGTGTTTAACCTTTTGCTGCTTCAGTAATTGGGCCACAGGTTGTCTGTCTGAAGGAATCAGAGCCAATGAATAATCCTCAACGAAAGAAGTATCGAACCAAAAGTATTCCACTTAATAGGTATCACGAGTCAGTAGCCAATGAGCAGATGTAATTTTTCCGAGTGCATAGAGGATCTCGGAGTCTATCCTGTAGGTCATTGAATTCGCGAATTTTTCCGGTCCCTACTCATAGAAGTGTCGAATCACAAGCCACCCAGTCGAGACGACTCACAAGTCAGCAGCCAATGAACAGTTGGCATTTGCCCGAGTCTGCAAAGGATTGTAGAGTCTATCCTGGAGGTCATCGAATCCGCGAATTTTTCCGGTCTCTACCCCGTAACACCCGCAGTTAGACTGCAATCATCTATACCTGATCGTTGCTTTGCTGCGCGCTGGTTAGCCACCAGTTAGCAGCAGGGAGTAGTGGTTAGCTTAGAGGCAGGCATTTTTCGCGAATAATTAGTCTGCAACAAGGATTACGCGCACCAGCGGTTTCTTCCTTGTGATTGGCGGCCGTCTGCGAGAGAAGTAGTTGCCTTGTTTGGCTGGGCCACTCAGGACGCATTTGCTTCCGCAACGAAATACTGTGATTGGTGTTTTAACAATCGTCATGTACAGTGAAAGAAACTCGCCCAGGCATGAAACACAATCGATGCGACAGTGTTTTAACTTTCAGCTAGCCTCGGTATCTTTGCGCGAAATATTCATGGCCCTAGAAATTCGTGTTTTCGTAAGCTAGAGTCGCAATGCCAGGACGAAACGACACCGCAGGCCCGACATGCTCACGAGCCAATGAAATACAAGGTCGCCTTGACACCAAAACGACGAAATACGCGCCCCGACGCGACAGTCCGAAAGAAGCTGATTATATTTTTAATTTCGTCGCGTCGTGCCGCACGGCGGAAAGCAAAACGGAAACCTCACAAAACTAAACTTCAAAAATATTTACCTACTCGGTAAATATTTATGCTGAAAAAAAGAAGCGTAATTACGTTCTACGTTTGGTTACACTTTCATATTTATAGCGTGACCAACTGTTTATTAAGTTTTTTTTTTTTTGCTTAGCTCAAGCGGAGTTATTTTCTGTCTTTATCTGTATAGCTGTAGCTCGCTTCCTTGTATCTAAAATAAACTTAATCTCACTTTGTGCAAGAGAAGACAAAATGTTATCTTTGTTATGCAATTTTGCTATCAAACAGAAATAAAAAAGATTCCTATATGGCTACACTGTTTTTGCACATTATACAACATGTACATAAAAGAATGCCCCAGATATAAATTTTAACAGTATCAACTGTAAGCGTTGTAGAGTTATGGTTCAAGGTCACAACTAAAGAGTTAAACAAACAGTTTTAAATAGTTGCATTTAAGTTTCTAGGAATTTGGGTTTCTTCAAAGGCAAAGAAGGTCTTTTGAGGCATTACGAAGTCCGAATGTTTTAATATTTACAAAAAAAAAAAGGAAATTTTTCCTCAAAAAGGGCATCTGGAAATATGGAATTTTTTTTAAGCATTTTCAGGCATTTCGATTAATTTTAAGGAATTTTGAAGGTCAAGGTCATTTAAGATGTCGGCAGACACCTACGGCACCTCCTTACGAACCCTGTCTCAGAAGATTCTTTACATTACTACTACTCATGGGTAGCTAGACACGCCCATTTTTTATATTTTTTTTCCTAACCTAACTAATAACTAAGTGTATTTGGGAGGGGTCTGGGTAGGGAAGACTCTAAGTGCGTCTCAGGCCGAAGCCTATACGCTCTAAGCATGCAGGTTATGAACCATGCAGGAGAGGAAGCATGCATCATGTGCTAGGAGGGGATTGGCCAGCCATGGCAATGTTTTAGCCATGGTAACTCCCCTCACTGACTATTCTAGGTTAAAAACTAGATAAGATGGGCCCAGGTAAAACCTGCATAGACACAAGGAAAACCCTGGGTACTTACATGCGGGATGCAAAATTTCATGCATTAATTACATGCGGGTTGGCTACGGGAATAGAAGGATGGCTCAGGAAGAAGAGTTGGAAGAGTTACAGGGTAATAGGTAAATTTGTAGCCGAAGCTACGCGGATACGCACTCCAATGTACTCGGCACAAAGCTGATGGCACCATCGGCTTACCGTGTTGTGCGTCTGTGTCTGTCAGGTCAGTAAACCAGTAACAACGTTCGTGAACGAAGTGTTGGGCGGGGAGATACATCCTGAAGTTATGAAAACCAAAGTGAGATATCGAAGAAGGCAGTGTGTTACAACACCTGTAATCAATCATAAACCAAAAATACATTGATGCATTTTGAGAATGATAATGTAACCGTAAAGACAACTTGTTGTTGAGGTATGTTTTTGATCACAAAAATTCTTATTTTATTTTTGATGTGTAACATTTTAGCTCTCGGTATACGGCATTTGGTGGGAGTAATTTTGGAATGTAACGGAAGTTTCTTGGAACGGAAATGTGTAAACACGGTGCTGCCATCTGTGGCGTTTGGTGCGAACCAGAATTCACAAAGCTAAAGATAAACTTTGTAGTTTTTACTGTGTAATGAATTTTCGGCAAGAAATTCCTTGTACGGTACTTTTTTCAAGCCTTTCCCTTTTGTCGGAGCCATTTTATTATACAGTTTAGTATTTCGGTCTGCGAATCAAATTATTCAATAGTCGACGTGACTGCTCTGGCAGTGAATTCTAGCGGCGGGCACGGAAACTACGTGAGATTTGTGTCCAAAAATGTAGCTGAATACACAATTTGCATATCTATCACGCTAGGCATTATTTTAAAGAATTCTACGGTAAATTTCGTGTCCGAGTTTCGTATTATGTGTATATTTTAAACATGAGAACCCATGGATTCGCTCTTTACTGACATTAGATGTTACACATCTATGGCGTGTACTGAAAGACACGCTCAATTTTTTTTCCAAATGCTTTCCCGAAATAAATTTCTGTATCCGCCACTGATTAATAACAAAATTACAAAACTTTGATAGTCAAATCTCATGCAATCCGGACATAAATGTTAATAAGGTAGCAGTCAGTGAACAACATTTATCGACTTGATTCAAAACATTTTTATGGAATACACCATTGCTGGCTATCATTCTGTCATAGAGTAATAACCATAATAATTTACAAAAAAGAAGAATCCAAAAACACTCAGAAATACAAGCCATAATCAATATGTATGTACCCGATGTCGAGAACAGATTTAGGTTGCCGAAACGTCGTAATTGTCTTGTCTTAGAAGTCTTCTGTGTTCGTTTGTGCTGTCCATGACATCTAGGGCCATGCATATTTCGCGAAAAGATTTTCAGACTAGCTAAAAGTTAAAACAGTGTAACATCGTCTGTGTTTCGTGATTGGACGAGTTTCTTTCAGGTGCATGGCGATTGTTAAAACACCAATCACAGTCATTCATGCGGAAGCCAATGCGTCCTAAGTGGCTCAGCCAAACAAGGCAACTACTTTTCTCGCAGACGGCCGCCAATCACAAGGAAGAAACCGCTGGTGCGAGTATACCTTGTTGCAGTCTAGTAGACGTACAGCTTTATTCGCGAAAAATGCCTGCCCCTAATGATATCTGTTTGGTTTTATCGCTGGGTTTTGCCTGTGCGTGTCTGTGTTGTCGTGTAGTCCAGACCATCTGATTTTTTTTGTATCATCGCTGGGTTCGTCTGTTTGTCGCTGAATTGTCCAAGGTTATTGTTTTGTATTTTCTGTGTTGTTACAACTGTCTCGTTGTTGCCAGTTGCTGTGTTTCGTCCGTGCCGTGTTTTTTTTCTCTCCCGACTAATTCCTTTCACGGAATTCACCGTGATGTGTTTCTGTTAAGCGAAATCAAACATCGGCTGATTTTAGCTTGTATTTTTTTTTTCCTGTGAGTTTGTGTAGTCATATTTCTTGCCCAATCTTGTGTTTTCTCATGCAGTATGCGTATGTCCATGTATTTTTTTTTTAAAACTAATCTTCCTCTTTACAAGAATCATTCAAAGAACATATACAGAATGAGTCTAAATGCACAAGACAAACTTAGACAATAAGTTTATCTCATCACGACAAAATTATTGAAAACATTCCTCTATACGCACGTCTGGATTATGTTTAATAAAAATAAAAAAATAGGGAGGGGGGGTAATTAACACACCACAAAATAATGTGAAAAAAAAGGTCTTACCCCTAATTATATCAGAGAAATAATCTTGCTCTGGTTGTAGCACTTCGTTCAGTTAAACTCATTGTTCCATTTTAAATTCTTTCTCTAATATTTACAAAAAAAATGTTTAGCTCCAACTTAAATTTTATATACCATCCTTGGGAGGAACTTCAGAACACAAGTCGTATAGATAAGTGACCGAAAAAATTCGCGGTTTTTATTTCGCGACAGGTTAGAATGCAAAAAAAAACGTATTAACTTTTTTGCTGCTTCATTTGATTGGACCACAGGTTGTCTGAAGTGACTCTCAGCCAGCGAATAATCCTCAACGAAAGAAGTATAGAATCGAAAGCATTCCAGTTAACAGGTGTCACGAGTCAGTAGCCAATGAGCAGGTGTAATTTGTCCGAGTGCACAAAGGCCCATGAAGTCCATCCTGTAGGTCATTCAGATCGCAGCATTTTTCCGGTTCTCTGCGTACAGTCTTGTTCATTTTTAAGGGCATGCACATTTTCGCGAAAAAGATTACCGAGGGCTAGCTGAAAGTTAAAACACTTTAGCGTCGTCTGTGTTTCGAGATCGGGTTCAGATTCTTTACATGTACATGACGATTGATACATAGAGACCTGAAAAATTCGCGGGTTCATTTCGTGTTATGCTAAAATTCAAATAATTATACCTTAGTGCTGCTTCTGTCATTGATTGGTTCACTGTTAATCTGGAGGACTGAGGGCCAATAAGAGACCCTCACTCATAGAAGTGTCGAATAACAGGCCACCCAGTCGAAACGACTCACATGTCAGCAGCCAATGAACAGTTGGCATTTGCCCGAGTGTGTAGAGGATATTGGAGTCTATATTGGAGGTCATCGAACCCGCGAATTTTTCCGGTCTCTAGCAATTCGTAGTAAGAAACAGCTGGTACGGGTATACCTTATTGCAGTCTAATAGTCGTTCCTTTTTTTCCCCCCCGGAATTCGTGTTCGCCGCTGCGGGAGTATCTGGAGAACGGGCAGGTGCACGAGAACCAGCCGAAGCGTGCCGAGGAGGCCCGGCTGCGCTGATTGGCCAGCGGAGACGCCCCGGGCCAATTAGGGACGCCGTGTCCGGTCGGGCGTCACTTCCGCGAGACGCCGCCGCCTCGATCCGTCCCGCCATTTTGTTCCTCGGATCGGAGCGAGCCACGTTGCGCAACGACCAGCCGCCCGCCGCTCCTCAAGCAGCGGCGCGACGTTCATTTCAAACGAACGTCAGAAATTTTTATTTACTGTTGCCAGGGGCGGATAGAACCGTTAAACACTCCCCCACCCCAATCCCTACCTGTACAAACATCATTAGGGGCAGGCAAATTTCGCGAATAAAGCTGAACGCCATTTAGACTGCAACAAGGTATACGCGCGCACCAGCGGTTTCTTCCTCGTGATTGGCTGCCGTCTGCGAGAGAAGTAGTTGTCTTGTTTGGCTGGGCCACTCAGGACGTGTCTGGTTCCGCAATGTATGACTGTGATTGGAGTTTTAACAATCGTGATGTACCTGAAAGAAACTCACCCAGTCACGAAACACAGACGATGCCACAGTGTTTTAACTTTCAGCTGGTTTCGGAATCTTTTCGCCTAATATGCATGGCCCTAAACATCATTCGTTTGGATCATCACGACAAAACAAGTTCAAAACATGTAAACGACTTATGGTTAGGGGCAGGCATTTTTGACGTGAAAACTTCGTTAGCCGCGTTGAGCGATTTTTGGTAGGGGCAAAACTTATGGGTTCGCGTCATCGACATGCTAGTGACGTGTTGCGCCAGACTGGCGACGCGCACTTGCCTGTGTACATGTATACACTGATACATTGTATATACTCGACTGTATCATGTGCGTGTTGGACTCTCTTTTTTGAATGGGTAAAATCTTGTGAGTTCGCGTCACCGACATACTGTAGTAGCAGTAAGTGAAGTTAATTTGACCACGTGAGTACATGACCTAGGTCTGACATCACTGGTTAGTCATAGCTAGGCAATGAATTTTTACGTAATTTTTACATACCACTGACATCTGTTGTGACTAAAAAATGTTGTAAGGATAAATGATATCATGCTGACATTTTACTGATATAATACCAAAATCATTTTCTTACGTACATTTGACGTAGAAATGATGTCATATTACACATTTAAAAACAAAGTTTTAAGTTATCACTTCTGGTGGCAGTCCCCATGACTGTTTTTTTTCTCTCTCGAATAGAGACCTGAACAATTTGCGGGTTCATTTCGTGTTATGCTAAAATTCAAATAATTATACCTTAGTGCTGCTTCTGTCATTGGTTCACTGTTAATCTGGAGGACTGAGGGCCAATTAGAGACCCTCACTCATAGAAGTGTCGAATCACAGGCCACCCAGTCGAGACGACTCACAAGTCAGCAGCCAATGAACAGTTGGTATTTGCCCGAGTGTGTAGAGGATATTGGAGTCTATATTGGAGGTCATCGAACCCGCGAATTTTTCCGGTCTCTACGAATAAAGCTGAACGCCTGTTAGACTGCAACAAGGTATACGCGCGCCAGATGTTTCTTCCTTGTGATTGGCGGCCGTCTGCGAGAGAAGTAGTTGCCTTGTTTGGCCGAGCCACTCAGGACGCGTTGCTTCCGCGATGAATTACTGTGATTGTTTTTTTTTTTTTTTTTTAACAATCGTCATGTACCTACCTGAAAGAAACTTGCCCAATCACGAAACACAGACGATGCTACAGTGTTTCAACTTTCAGCTGGTGTCGGAATCGTTTCGTGAAATATGCATGGTCCTACTTATGGTCTAAAACTGGAAAAAAATCGCGGTTTCAATTAACTCCACTTCACACTCGGGCGAATGCCACCTGCTCATTGGCTACTGACTTGTCAGACCTGTCAACTGGGGTGATTCTGCTTCGATACATCTTTTGTTAAGGTTTTTCATTGGCTCAAAGCCCTTTATATAAACTGCGAGCCAATCTAACAATCAATATGAAGGTATGTACTTGTTTTTTGGATTCTAGCACAACGCGAAATGTATCCGCGAAATTTTTTCCAATCTGTAGTCTTACGTGATAACGTCTTTGAAGATGGAGCTGAACATTTTATTTCTAAATATTAGAGAAAGTGGTTAAGATGTAACACTGAGCATCTGAATTATGTTTCATTATATTATGTTTAACTGAATTTCTGTGGCGTGCTGCTACTAGACTTGGGAGTTCATCACTTTTTTTTTCCAGAACATGATCGAAACGTTCACTCTAATACTTTTGTCATATGTGCAACTAAATAATTGTTCAGTTCCAACTTCAGGAGCGTAATTATCCCAACCAGCCTTGAGATGTCATTTTATCAACTTATTCTTTCGTGACCAACCTGCAGCCAAGTTTATGTGTCGAATTCTGACTTTTTAATTTTTGTTTCTTTGTGTTTATTTTGTAGAACGTTTACAACATATAGAACACTAAATCACGATGAATTCTTAATGTTTGTACGACGTGTGCTCGGTTGTAGCTTTTTTGTATTTTTACAAAATATTCCTTTAAATAGTTTGTAATACTACAAAAAACATATTGTCACTTTGTACAACACATGGATATGGTTATTTTTACACATGTTAAATAGTTTTTCGAGATAATACTTGAGTATTTCTTTCGAAAATTGGCGCATATTTTCAAATTTTAGTTGATGTGTCATTCAAGCACAGATATGTATTTAACCATGGAAAAGATAATTGATTATTGAAATATTGGACTTTATTTTTGTTTTATCATGAATATTAATGTGCGCAGTTAAGACTGGAAGGTTATTCAGGTAATTGCTTCATGTTATAGCTAAAGGTCCTGGGATAACGCAGTGGATTAGCACTTATCCCCTTCTAAGAAACCTTTCAATCATGCTATCTATATATCTTAGCATGTAATTCACTGAAGAAATATTTAGGCAAGAAGAAGCTATTTATTTGGTCTATTTTTTTTCATTATAATTTAGCAGTGCACCTATTAGAGCTTGCTCCGCTTCTTCATTGCTTGGCATTGTTCTAATTACAGACGATTCATTAGCAAAATATAAAATTAAAATTTATCTAATTACCTTGTATAGCTACGCACTAAATCAATAAGATATTCTACATTTTCAGTTGAGCAAGGATATTGAACCCAGCACTCGACGATCACTGTATTGTAGCGATGCAGTTGTTTCCGCAGGAATGTACAAATGTGCACTGTCCCCCAGACATGGCCCCCGCATTCTATCACGGGCCCTTGACCCAGGACCAGACACGGGCCCCCTATTATACAGTCACTTGGTTATTTATTATCCAAAGAGACCTGAAAAATTCGCGAATTCATTTCGTGTTATGCTAAAATTCAAATAATTATACCTTAGTGCTGCTTCTGCAATTGGTTCACTGTTAATCTGGATGACTGAGGGCCAATTAGAGACCCTCACTCAATAGGAAGTGTCGAATCACAGGCCACCCAGTCGAGACGACTCACAAGTCAGCAGCCAATGAACAGTTGGCATTTTCCTTAGTGTGTAGAGGATATAGGAGTCTATCCTGGAGGTCATTGAACCCGCGAATTTTTCCGATCTAATTTATCCATACTCATTTAAGATTGTAATTTAACCTGAAAATACAGGTATTATGGTAACTATTTTTTGTAAGTTTAAACTAAACTTTATTTATAAAATTATAATTTTTTTCTCAACAATGGCCACATTGAGCATGCGTTGGACTGGCGTCGCCGCTGACGCACTCTCCTCTTCTAGCGGTCCACCACGTACCTAACCATTCCCCTCATTTGGATCGGAATTATCTTAACGCTCAAATATCTTAGTCCCCTCAGCAAAGAAGTTTCTCTCCAAAATTAAAAAAAAAATGGTGTAGGGCTGGGCACAGGCCCCCTTTAGGTCCGGGCCCTGGACCCAGGGGTCCACCTAGTCCTACCCGGGTCGTTACCACAACGCCGAACGTACAATAACGCCGAATGCCAAATTTACCGCAACGCCGACAGCTAGAAAACTGCTGTGTACCACAACGCCTAAAAATACAGTAACGCCGAAATTGTTGCGGGTGGCGTGTGGAGGGGGGGGGGGGGGGCACAGGAGCAAAATATAGAACAACTGAATGAATTTGTGTGCTAACCTTACCTTACCTAACCTCACCTTTGTGGCAGTCCTGCAATGACATTTTTCGGCGTTAATGTATTTCGGCGTTGTGGTAATTCGGCGTCGTGGTACACAGCAGTTTTCTAGCTGTCGGCGTTGTAGTCAATATGGCATTTGGCGTTATGGTTTTCGGCGTTATTTTACGTTCGGCGATGTGGTATTTCGGCGTTGTGGTGCGTCCACGTCCTACCCTTGTGGTCCCAGAGGTCCACCTAGTCCTACCCTTGTGGTCCCAGAGGTCCACCTACTCCTACCCTTGTGGTCCCAGAGGTCCACCTAGTCCTACCCTTGTGGTCCCAGAGGTCCACCTAGTCCTACCCTTGTGGTCCCAGAGGTCCACCTACTCCTACCCTTGTGGTCCCAGAGGTCCACCTAGTCCTACCCTTGTGGTCCCAGAGGTCCACCTAGTCCTACCCTTGTGGTCCCAGAGGTCCACCTAGTCCTACCCTTGTGGTCCCAGAGGTCCACCTACTCCTACCCTTGTGGTCCCAGAGGTCCACCTAGTCCTACCCTTGTGGTCCCAGAGGTCCACCTAGTCCTACCCTTGTGGTCCCAGAGGTCCACATACTCCTACCCTTGTGGTCCCAGAGGTCCACCTACTCCTACCCTTGTGGTCGCAGAGGTCCACCTAGTCCCACCCTTGTGGTCCCAGAGGTCCACCTAGTCCTACCCTTGTGGTCCCAGAGGTCCACCTACTCCTACCCTTGTGGTCCCAGAGGTCCACCTAGTCCCACCCTTGTGGTCCCAGAGGTCCACCTACTACCCTTGTGGTCCCAGAGGTCCACCTACTCCTACCCTTGTGGTCCCAGACGTCCACCTAGTCCCACCCTTGTGGTCCCAGAGGTTCACCTACTCCTACCCTTGTGGTCCCAGATGTCCACCTAGTCCCACCCTTTTGGTCCCAGATGTCCACCTAGTCCCACCCTTGTGGTCCCAGAGGTCCACCTAGTCCCACCCTTGTGGACCCAGAGGTCCACCTACTCCTACCCTTGTGGTCCCAGAGGTCCACCTAGTCCTACCCTTGTGGTCCCAGAGGTTTACCTAGTCCTACCCTTGTGGTCCCAGAGGTCCACCTAGTCCCACCCTTGTGGTCCCAGAGGTCCACCTAGTCCCACCCTTGTGGTTCCAGAGGTCCACCTAGTCCCACCCTTGTGGTTTCAGAGGTCCACCTAGTCCTACCCTTGTGGTCCCAGAGGTCCACCTAGTCCCACCCTTGTGGTCCCAGAGGTCCACCTAGTCCCACCCTTGTGGTCCCAGAGGTCCACCTAGTCCCACCCTTGTGGTTCCAGAGGTCCACCTAGTCCCACCCTTGTGGTTCCAGAGGTCCACCTAGTCCCACCCTTGTGGTCCCAGAGGTCCACCTAGTCCCACCCTTGTGGTCCCAGAGGTCCACCTTGTCCCACCCTTGTGGTCCCAGAGGTTCACCTACTCCTACCCTTGTGGTCCCAGAAGTCCACCTACTTATACCCTTGTGGTCCCAGAGGTCCACCTAGTCTCACCCTTGTGGTCCCAGAGGTCCACCTACTCCTACCCTTGTGGACAAAGAGATCCACCTAGTCCCACCCTTGTGGACCCAGAGGTCCACCTAGTCCCACCCTTGTGGACCCAGAGGTCCACCTACTCCTACCCTTGTGGTCCCAGAGGTCCACCTAGTCCTACCCTTGTGGTCCCAGAGGTCCACCTAGTCCTACCCTTGTGGTCCCAGAGGTCCACCTAGTCCCACCCTTGTGGTCCCAGAGGTCCACCTAGTCCCACCCTTGTGGTCCCAGAGGTCCACCTAGTCCCACCCTTGTGGTCCCAGAGGTCCACCTAGTCCCACCCTTGTGGTCCCAGAGGTCCACCTAGTCCCACCCTTGTGGTCCCAGAGGTCCACCTAGTCCCACCCTTGTGGTCCCAGAGGTCCACCTAGTCCCACCCTTGTGGTTCCAGAGGTCCACCTAGTCCCACCCTTGTGGTCCCAGAGGTCCACCTAGTCCCACCCTTGTGGTCCCAGAGGTCCACCTAGTCCCACCCTTGTGGTCCCAGAGGTCCACCTAGTCCCACCCTTGTGGTCCCAGAGGTCCACCTAGTCCCACCCTTGTGGTCCCAGAGGTCCACCTAGTCCCACCCTTGTGGTTCCAGAGGTCCACCTAGTCCCACCCTTGTGGTCCCAGAGGTCCACCTAGTCCCACCCTTGTGGTCCCAGAGGTCCACCTAGTCCCACCCTTGTGGTTCCAGAGGTCCACCTAGTCCCACCCTTGTGGTCCCAGAGGTCCACCTAGTCCCACCCTTGTGGTCCCAGAGGTGTTTCACGGGCTCCGTTGCAGGTTCACCTCGAAGCGACGCCCAGGAATGTGTTGGTGCCTGCACGCTCAAGGTCGTAGGGGTGGGTGAGGGGGGAGGAGGACAGATAAGGACGTGCCTGTGACGTCGCGGAAGTCACGAGTGTCCGGAGTGCGGCGATAACAAAACGGCGCGAGAATTATGGTACTCGGCGAGTTGGATTCTGGCAGTCTCTGTACCGTACACGATAGCTCCTTTCGAAAGAGCGTTCAGATCTCTCCTGTTTTAAGACAGTCTTGTGTGAAATCTTCAGATTAAGATTTAAAAATATATATATTGGCTAGTATCGGTTCAAACATTTGAAAATTTCAAAAAATTTGAAATTATGAAAATGTTCTAAATTTACTGTAGCTACTTAAAAAAAAATAAATAACTAGCGAGTGCTAGGCCGCCACGCACGTTAAAATAGAATTTTCACAAATATAATGTATAATAGGTAATGTTAAACTAATGTGTGTCCATTGCGAATTATCGAACGGTGATTTTTTTTTCTTTAGTTATCACAGGATGTAATAAAAAAGGTTATCATCAATCATGAAATAGTTAGTAGAAACCGGAAAAATTCGTGGTTTCGATGGCCTTCAGGATAGACTGCACATTCCCCTGTACACTCGGACAAATAACGCAAGTTCATTGGCTGCCTATTTGGAGTCTCTCGGCTGGTTCGTCTGTGATTCGATCCTTCTTTGGTTGAGGGTTTATTATTGGTTGAAATGCGTCCAGATGAACAGTAAGCCAATAGCAAAATCATCTATGAGGTATATGTATTTGAATTCTAACCTATCGCCGAATGAATCCGCGAATTTTTCCGGTCTCTAATAGTTAGTTATTTGATGGACTAAATCAATTAGAGTACCGATATATGTGATGCATGATAATATAAGTGGTAGAAGTGGGTGGTAGAAATGTGAGCTCACCTTATATTGGGTGCACTTGGTTGTGAAAAAAAAGTGTTTTTATTTTTATATCTCCGGCTCCCGTTATTGTAGCGGAATAAACCATCACAATTTAAATATAAAAAGTGTCATCAAAATAGGCCCAGTTTTTATTGCTCGATACCTACTCAAACAAATTAAACAGACAAATATTAAAAAAATATATATAATTTAATTAAAAATAATTCAATAATAGAAAAATCTAGATATGATACTAAATTTTTATGGATTAAGTGCGTGGTTTTTGCTAAAAAGGGAAAAAATAATTTAAGTTATTATTGTGTGTATGTGTATGTATATATCGTAATGTGTGAAAGTATGCGAGTGAGCAAGAAATTAAGTTTGAAATTGTCATCGAGCTCCCCACTCCTGATCGTTTCATTTTGCGTCACCTACACTATTCGTTTCCCACATTTTTCGTTTCGCTTTGATGACGACTTCGCCTCCTCCTATCCTATTGGCTGTAAATAAATTTCACTTAAAAAAAAAACTTATATCTATTAAAATTAAAAAAAAACATCTCCTTAAATTTAACTCAAAATTTTTCATCTTATGGACTTTAAAGAATATACTCAGATACTTATGAAAATAACGTTGCAATAGGGTTAGAAAATGATGATTGAATGTTAAGAATCGTGGTTCAAAACAAAACATTTTTAGGAAGGGAAGGGAAGGGAATTAATAACATTTCAGTGTTAAATATAACAATGTCTTATTTAAGGTCACATGAAAATATTATATTGCACTTCTTGGAATTTCTTTATATTACTAAGTACACCTTCTGTAATTTTTTCTTCCTTCTTTTCACTACCTTACAGCAGCATTGGTGAAAGGATTCCAACGTCAAAGAATGAATTCATTTCATTGTGATAGATATATGTAATTATCAGTGGTTTTATAGATACAATAAGGAAGTGAAAATGTTGGAAAACACAAAATGCGAAAATTCTTCCGAACACGTGATTTTTCGAATCACTTTTACAAGGTATATTTATGGCTTTTGATCTGTACAATTGATTCCCAGAGTTTATCTGAGACATCATGTATTAATAATTAAACATAGTAAAACAGTTCTGTTCTGAAAATAGTTCCAGACTCTTCGGCCTATCCTAGAATAAAAAAGCCATGAAATTTGTGTCTTGGACCCTCTTTTCCGTAAAATCACTGATCACTTAAGGTTCAATTAAAGGAGTATCCAACTGTAAAGGCCCTTCACACTGTCAAAGTATATTTGATAAAAAACGTTGGAGAGGCAATATTGGACGAAGAATGATTTTCAATTTCTCTATTAAATAAAGTATATATAATAATAAATATAACTTGTCTCACTTATCAACGTTTATTTTTGATAGAGCTAGCCCAAACATTTCCTGATTTTAGTCTTATTTCGAATGTTTATTAGTGTATCACAGTGCTAGATGCATATTTTTTTTTGTTTTTACTTTTAATGGTTTTAATCAATTTCTTAACTTTTAATATATCTGTAATTCTAAATCATATTATTACTAGGTGTTGTTGCATAGTAAAAAAAAAGGATGTTCTGCGATCTTTAAAAAGTTAAATAACTTATGGCTTTAATATTAACACTATGTTAGTTATTTCAACTCTATAACTTCTGTAATCCCCCATGTGTCTTTTGCTTTTAGAGTTTTGTTGTAGCTTATAAGTGAGTAATTTACGTTTTCACTGGGTACGAATCTCTTTAACTGATTCCGTCAAACATCCGGCATATTTTAGAACCCTTGCTATTTAGGAAATATTCGATGGAAACTCTAAGTCATCCAGCTTGTCAAACGACTGCGCCAGTGATGTTTTCGGTGTCGTCATAATCACGGAGTTAGGAATTATCAGGATTTGGCATGCTTTGACGTAGTTGAAGTCATTTTTTTTGACGTGACGCCTAATAAATCGATGAAGCCGGCTGCATGCACGAAAAAGTGTCCCGTTACGCACATTGCCCCGTTACGCTGTGTCCCGTTACGCTGTGTCCCGTTACGCTCATTGTACGCTTGCGCCGCATCTATCTCTCTTTCACTTCCACTCGATTGGAAAAACCATCGATTTGACTTTTTCGAGGCACATTAAACTTGAAACACTCCCATTCGTTTCCGACTTTTCCTATCATCGTCCTATCCTTAACAGAATAACACAGATTGGAAGAAGTTAAATAGCAAACATGTGTAAATGTTATAGTTAAAATAATCTCTTCGTTAAAGTAATAAACATATTTAAATTAATGAGTACAAATAAAAGTAAATTTATCAATTAAATTGTAGATTTCATTTCACTCCTTCTTTGTATCCATACAAAATAGTGATAATTCAATAAAAATGATTAAATTTTATACTTAAAAGTATGCAATAATTTCATCAATGTTTTGTTATGACGTTGTCACGTTAAACTATCGTCCGTAAACCGACTTTACAGACAGCCAACTTTTTCTTTCCAAATTTGGGAAGGTGGAGAGGCGATCCTCCCAGATACACCTTGATGCGCACTTGGAAATCGTCGCTTCCTGCGGCACGAGTCCGCCGAAACATCGCGCGGCGTACGATATTTCCGGCGCGCGGGCGCGAGAGTTATCGCGCGCGCAGGTTGTGGGTGGAGTGGTTGGCAGCCCTGCGCCGCGCGGGTTCAGTGGCTGAGCGCTGGTCGCGTCGGCATGGCGGGTGTCGGTCTGTGCTCCCGCTGTCGAGGGACCGCGGATAGAAGTAGAAGTAGAACTGGAAGTAGAACTGGTATCGTGGTGCGCGAGTTCCCGTAGCTGACGGCGGCGACAACTCGGCGAAGATGCGCATCACGGTGCCGTGAGTAAAACAGATCTTCGTTATTTACGTATAACCACCATCTTCAGACTGGGTTTGTAAAACTACACAAAACCAACGCTTGGACGTTTACAAAAGCCCCGGCTACAACAGTCCGAAACCTGTGAGCGGTCCATGTCCGTATCCGGATGTGAATGACGTCACATTGTCAACACGGAAAACAGCGATGGCCGATGTCAGAAATCTTCTGATTTCTTAAGTAGTCACAATGGCGCAGTAAATATAAAGCGCCAAAATAATTGGTTTTGTTTAGTGTTTTTAAATGTGTTTTTTTTTTAAATGTGTACGCAGATAAGTTTTGAATGTTTAAGTTAACTTGTGAAAAATGTGGGAGGTCAGTAATATTTATTATTTATTTTGTAAGGGAAAAGTAAAAATTAATAAATGTCCGTTATTTTTTGTTTACCTTTTGAAACGGGACCCGGAAACAATAAATATCACTAATGAAGTAGCTATGCTTCTGGGTTGTAGCCATGTACTTGGCGATTAATTCACCGACGTTTCGGTTGACACTGCAGTCGCCATCAGCAGGGATCAAGTTACCTACTAACCCAGAAGCCAAGCTACTTCAGACAATGGTCCAGGGCCGGATTTACTGCCTGTGGGCCCCTAGGCTGAGTCTGTGGTGTGGGCCCTCTCTAAGTGGATAAGGAGGGGGGGGGGGGCGGGGGGGTCTATTGAGTATCCCCTTCCAGTGAAACAGTGGGTGCCTCTTGCCTGGGTCTGGGTGGGTAGTATTTTTAATTGACCTACAAAACTCATATTTTTGATGAATTTTCTATTTTGAAAACATTAGTTTATTATTAAACTAGACAATTTAACCAAACAGTATTTCGAGGTTAAGGAATTAAGTGACACCAAAACCAATGAAAATAATCGAAAATTATTTATGCAGAAGAGTTTAGTTCGGCGCAATTAATCCACACAAAACAACTGGACACTATGTCGACGCGTATTTTAAGAATACTTATAAGAAGATCCAAATCGCAGTATAATTTTTTTTTCGTGTCGTGTGGTGCGGGCCCCCATTTGTGGTGCGGGCCCATATGCTACAGCCTCGATAGCCTGCGCGTAAATACGGCCCTGCAATGGTCGTGAAAGCCTGCGAACATTATTAAATATCACAAGTGTTCATTCTTCACTGCTATCCAAGGAAACGCATTGGGACATAAAAGTTCAAGTTGACCAATGTATTCGGACCACCGCCCACACCACGCATGTCGGAGGGTCACGTGGCCAATCAGTGATCACTGTCCGTCGGTCACAGTTCAGGACATTGCAGTTGGAGACGGCCTTAAAAAAAGCACGCAAGTCGCAAGATGTCACGGCCCTACAACTTGAAAATGTAAAACAGTAGAAAAAAAAATCCGTAGGCTTATTTTGATAATTCATATTTTTCACGAAAACAGAAGAACTTGTCTGTAATTTTACTTAAAATTGTGATTTTGTTTTAACGGTATGAAAGTTTAGCAAGTGTATACATTATGAAAAAAAAAAATATAGGAACTTTTCTCTTCAAATAATTATAGCCGTCGAAAAAGAAACACAAAATGCATGAAAGTTGGAAGTTGAATTATACTTGCGTTGCGCCTTGCGTAGGTAGTTTATTAACTGATATCTACTCTAAAATGAAGTTGCGGAACATTTTGCGTATTGCGTTCTTGCGTAAATTTTATAACCAGGCTGTGCTACATATAACATGTTAACTACAATTACAACATTTCCATTCAACAGGGCCGTCCATAAGTATTAATGGAGGGTTTTGCCTAATAAATTTAGACCGCAATGATTATGAACTGAAATTGTTCATCTAAATTATGTACATGAAGAAGCGCAAATATAGGTTTTGTAATATTATTTGAAGCGTGGTTAAGGTACATATTACTTAAATTAAAATTGTAACCGCTGGAGAAAATAACTGATTAAGTGATTATTTAATGATACGCAAAATTTACTTAATGTCATAGAATCTTGGCTTCAACAATGGTCCAAATTTTGGTCCTGTGGCAGGACCTGGGGGCAAATAATTATGTCGAGCCCCTTCCCTATTAACAATTTTTTAAATCCTACAATCTGTATAAATAAAAATGCAATGTTAGTTCAAAAACTTAAATCACCGAAAGTTTTCCACATATTGCTTTGAAATTTTGATCCAACGTTTCATTCGAATACGCACGTGTTTTTACACATCTATGTCATACCTGTGACAGGTAAAATATAAATTATAATATAGATTTTTAAAAATATATGTAAATGAATGCTTGTGTTTTCGTATTTTGTTTTGTAAAGATAAATGTGTAGTTAAGACGATAAAGGCATAAATAAAGATATATAGATAGGTATAGAGAGGTATAGTTTTAGAGAGGGAAATATAATTGCATACAGAGAGAGTGATATAGATATAGATAGGGACGATTAGATATATGATATGTAGAGATATGGATTTAGATATATAATGATATGTAGAGATATGGATAGATATATAGAGCGATATTTGTATATGTAGAGAAATATAGTGAGATTTGTAGAGCGACAGATAGATATTTAGGGATAGAGATCCTTTGTGTATGTGTAACTACTTAAAAAAAATTTACATAAAAATTGAAAGAGGCAACGCATGCCGAGCATTAACTAGTTAACAAAAAAATCTAAAGACTAAACGAACGTTAACGAGGTCATATCTGTAAATGACGTGATCTTTGCGTATCGCATTACTTGTAACGTTTTCTATGAACGCTGTTAGCATTTTCGTCCTATTAGGCTAAATAAAACCAAAATTAAAAAAAAAAAGAAAACGAATATCAAACTTCCCCCTCCCAATCTCCCTTTTCGATCCATGTCGGCTGCCCAGTCTGTGGTTTGTTGAACAAAAAAATAAAAACTTATGATGAGCATGCAAGCTTATGGTCATTAAAAAAAAACTAGTGTATAAGACTTCTTCAAAGTACAGTAGTCTATTTGTTTCAACTAACTTACATCTATTAGAATTAAGAATAGGAAAGTACGTACCTGGAAACTCCCGTTACGAATCAGACAAATTTTTTCACTCCCGGGTTCACCTCTCATTCTCAGGAAACACAACATACTCGGGTTTATGTGTTAATGTCCTCCAGGATAGACTCCCAAGGTTCCCTACACACTCGGGAAAATAACACATGTTCATTGGTTGCTCATTTGAGAGACGTCTCGCCTACGTCTTTCAGGGGAGGCGAGATGATAAGTGCGATGCTCGCTGGTGCTTCTAGCGTGCTATCGCCTCTAAGTGCAAGGCTTTGAACTGGCGCGCAGTCTTCTCGTCGTGCATAGAGCAACTATGAAATTTTGAGCTGTAACCTAACATAATATGGCATAGGAATGAAGGTAAAGGTGTAATGCAAGTCTCTTAAGTGCTGTCAAGAATCTGTACCGGGAGGTTCAAGTCTAAAAAAAAAAAATTATTCTGAAAACACGGGTTTTAGCCATTTTTACCTTTCTAAAAGTACAGTTCAAAAACGAATTACAGAAACAGAACTACTCGGTTGTCCTCAGCGGATTCTCAAATGTTTTTCGTAAACAGACAACACTCGGATATCTTCAGCAGTTTATAAATCATGTGGTTTCTTCTGAAGCTGTCTCTTTACATGGAACATTTGACATAGACTTATGTTGGCTTGTTTTAAGTGTGTATGTGTATTAATTTTTTTTGTCCGGTATTTTCTTTGACATAAAGTGCATACTAGTAATAGCGTATGTCCAAATATTTAAAATAAATCTTTCCCATTGCAAGAAACATAAAACGAATATCTACATACTTGTTAAACCTCTACTAAGCGAAAGAAAAATACTCTTTTAAATAAAAAGATTGACAATTTCTTTTGTTTACGTGATAAATCCCACTAATATTTTAAATGCCAAAGTTTGGATGGATGGATGGATGGATATTTGTTACTCATTCACGCCAGAACGGCTGAACGGATCTGGATGAAATTTGACCTACAGCAAGCTCATAACCTGGATTAACACATAGACCACATATTAATATGAAATTCCATTTCTAAGGGAGTAAAAAAGTGATAATTTAAATTTATAACAGAACAAATCATATGTCATAGACATACAAATAGTGAGTGAGTGTCATTTCTCTATGTCTGCCACATGCTCATACACATAGTAAGGTCTGGCAAATTCATATTTTTCTCCTTGGTGAGACCAGCTCGCTTAGTGGAGCTCGCAGCGTCTAGCAAAATAAAGGCGCTAATAACATTTTTGTTCTTAAATTCGTCAATAGTTAGAGTTGCCTTCAATTTTAAAAGCACCATCGTTTGATGCATTTGTAATGTCTTTAATTTTCGTTTATTTGTGCCGTATGCGTTCCTATACCATTCATCCGATTGCAATGAAATTTTTGTGAGTTGTTATGCGCATGCCCGTGAAGGTTTCTGAGACGGTATAACTATTTTGCAATAGTTGGAGCACGAATCGTTTCAAAAAATGTGTTTATTTCATATTATATAATGGCACTTCGTCTGTTTTTGTTGTATAAGTGCGCATGCATTACACAATTTATTTAAATATAAAAGACGGACAGAGATAGAGTGATATGCATATATATATATAGTGAGATAGAGACAGAGATAGGTATAAGTTGAGATAGAGCGAGGTATAGAGAATGAAATGGGTTATATATATATATATATATATATATATATATATATATATATATATATATATATATAGTTACGATTTACTGCGGGTTCGTGAAGGATAGCCCAATTAAAGATTTTTATCAAACACAGTTTTATTTATTGCCACTACTCATGTCACTTACAAAAATCTTCTAAAATGACAAATAATTAATTACACTTAAAGAAAGGCCTATTCCCCAGTCACTAGTTCCACACACCTCGCTGGGCCGCACCTCTGGCGCAACTCTCGCCGCAGCACCCCTCGTGGTCCTTAGTCGCAGGACTCCGTCGCCGCACTCCGCCGCCGCCGTCACACTTCCCCTTCGCCGAGATCCCACTCGACGCCTCGCTCTGAATTTCGCCGCGCCCGCGACACTATCGCCCGGAACTGAACTCTTCGCCCTGGACACTTCGAACCCCTCTCAGACTGCTCGAAGGCCGGCCCTACCTCCTTATATAGCCCTTGGGTTCCCGTCCAGAACAATCGGGCATGTCTCCGAGATATCGCGTGACCTTCGCCGTCGAAATTCCCAGAAACGCGTCGTGAGTCCTGTCGAAGGACGCGGCGGCTGCTCAAAGAACGCCGATAAACGCAACAAGCATCGGGTTCCCACAAAACGCGCCGATAAACATGTCTGAGTCCTTTTATGCCGCAGTGCGGCCTCTTTTAAGTAACTCGATCTGAGGCAGGTGCGCGCTGCGAAGATCAGGATGTCGCGAGATAGTATGACACGAGATACCAGGGAGAGGATGCGGGTGGAAGGGGGCGCAGACAGGCCGAACGAGCGCGGCGACGCCAAGCACTGCAACCAAGCGCGATCGTAACAATATGTATATAGCTATATAGAGATTTATATGTAGAAGAGATAGAGATAGTGGGAGGTTTACATGTATATATGTAGATATAAAGAGATAAATAGAGATATAGATGCACACACACACACACACACACACACACACACATATATATATATATATATATATACATATATATATAGAGAGAGAGAGAGATAAATATATATTTAGAGAGATGGATAGATGATTTGTATATGTGGAACTACTTCAAACATATTACAAAACAAAACTGAATGAGGCATTGCAATGCATGCCGAGCATTAGCTAGATAATGGAATCTTTTCAATATTTGTAATCTCTCATTTTGCACCTTTTTTCTATAGTGCTTTATAGATTCTAGATTACATACTGACAATCAATTATTAGATATATACAGGTAAATAACTATACACTGGCAGAACAACGTCTGTCGGGATCTGAAAGTGATATAAATTATTTTTCACACTTGACATTCAAATTAAGAAGACAATAACTAACTACATCTGATTTCGAAAAAAGGCCCCCTTCACCCTGTGTTTAGCCCGGGAAACGTTGGGTACTGCAGCTAATATTAATCATAAAGAAGCCGGGCTTAGAAATTAGTTTTCTGCTGTCTTACAATTTTAGGTTATAGGGTTGGTGAAGTAGACACTGGATTGGTCTATTGAAGACCTTGTTTTTCTTTCGTTGGTTGCGTGTTACGTGATTGCGTCCATTGCGGAGGTTATAAGCATTGTCTTAGGCATGTTCTACAATGGCACGTAAACGAAGACATTTCACTGTCGCGTCTGCTGCTTCCACAATGCACGGAAACGGAACAAATGGCAAACAGTGAGATTGTATTTCAAGGTTACGAAATATTAATTTAATTAAAAAAAAAGTAGCCAGTCATGTGGACTGACAACAGAAGTGAAATTTGTTTTTAAATGTGTAATATTTCATCATTTCTACGTCAAATGTACCTAAGAAAAGGATTTTGGCATTATATCAGTACGATGTCAGCATATCATTTATCCTTGCATCATTTTTTAGTCACAACAAATGTCAGTGGTATGTAAAAATTACGTAAAAATTCATTACCTAGCTATGACTTACCAGTGATGTCAGACCTAGGTCATGTATTCAAGTGGTCAAATTAACTTCACTTACTGCTACTACAGTATGTCGGTGATGCGAAGTCACAAGATTTTACCCATCCAAAAAAGATTCCAACACGCACATGATACAGTCGAGTATATACAATGTACTAGTGTATATATGCGTATACATGTACACAGGCCGCTGCGATTCGCCAGTCTGGCGCAACCCGTCACTAGCATGTCGGTGACGCGAACCCATAAGTTTTTGCCCCTACCAAAAATCGCTCAACACGGCTAAAGAAGTTTTCACTTCAAAAATATATTGCTTCCAGGGGCAGAATTTATACATACGATTAAAATAAGCGACATAATACTATTAGGACACTAGATATTCTTGTACTTGAAACAATTGTTTAACGTGTTTGGAACATAAACATACATGGCTACCACCAGAGCCAAGTACTCGGTTTGGTCGCACGGAGAAACGTAAACGTAAGAACTGGGTATCGCCGAGCTGATCCGTACGGGTCCGTCTCCGTCTGTGTTGTATTGTAGAACTGGCCTTTAAGGTGGGTTTACGATTGAAAATTAAGAATTAAGACTTAAGACTTAGTCGTGTACTTACCATATGACTCTATGTAAACTATTGGAATGGTTTATGATTGTCGTGTGTGAATTTTGACGGGTCGTGTGCGAACCATGTGATGACTTAAGACTTAACAGAAATGGTTATATTTTATATTTTTCGTTAAGACTTAAGGGAAGCCACCAATCACAACAAACCGGAACCTTTCAACCGGAAGTTTATGTCTTATTATTGGACCGAGTGAGGCAGTATTTTGGGTTAGAATTCGTATAATTGCCATTTCAAAAAATAGATATCCCATTTGTCAATAACCTATTTCAAACCTGCTTCTCCGTTTCGAACAATGGCCGACCATGTGTTTTGTGCTGTGATTGGTTAGAATTAACGACTTCTATGTCAATCATAGACTGGACAATGTAGTTCTGACTTAATCGTGTGCTCGATGTTAAGTTATAATTCTTAAGAAAATCAATCGTAAACCCAGCTTTACTATCGTTTCCCCTGTACACGGACACTGCGTCTTAGCATCGGGAGACTCTGTGATGTAGTCGCCCCTGGGCGATATGCAACCCGCTACACAAGCGCGTAGTCGCGGCTGCATGTTCGAGGGGTCGCGTGTCATTTTTGCTTTAACTGCAGGGAGAAATACTCAAATAAAGGGGGAATTAAGAATATTTGAAACAGTCACGAATTAGTACTATGGAAATTATGTGTAAGTTCAAGGAATTAAAGTGAAGTTATCGCTTTCGCAACCCATTAATTGTGTAGTATCCTAAATTATTTTGCTTATAATATTTCGTGCTTTTAGCATAATCAAAAATAAATTCATAATATATCCATTTATAATTATTTATGAAAGGTTTTTTTTTTACTGGAAAGTGTTTATTTAATGGGTTTTTTATGAACTTGCAAATTTTTATGTTAATCGTAACATGCACTGAAAGCATAAAATCACGTGCTATACAATTTCGTATGTAGCATTCGTCTTAAAACTTTCTATTTTTATATATCGTACATTAAATCAGAAAAAAATTATGTTTTCCCTGAACCACAGAAACCTGAGTTTTTCCGCGGGTTTTGAAAACATTTTTTAAAATCGTTATTGAATGCTATACTAAAAATAAAGTTTCAAGACGAGGCTGCATACGAAAGGTTCATCCAGAATGTACACCACATGATTTCACGCACTCAGTTCATGCCTTCAAGTTCATTAGAACCATTAAATAAGTTTGGTAGAAAAAAGCCTTTCCTGAAACCTCAACCGTGTTTCACCAAGACTCCTTTTAGCCAAGGTTTTATGTATTCATCGACTGTCGTGAATGTCATTCGGTTCACACGTGAATCTTGCCATGAAAGGAAGAAACATACTATTGTCATTTACGCCCGGTTCTAGCTCTTTACTAAAATGTATACCGATTCGGACGGTTCAAATAAAAATAAATTATTTTACCGTATTTATTTAAAATAGTCACTCGTATAAATATATATTACCGAACTATGCCAACACACATTAATATTGATAAAATGTTGTATGGATGTTCAAGTTAAGCCCATATGAGATTCACATGATGAGCGTAATAACTTAAAATGGTTTCATAATAGTGAAATAGCTTTAAAAAAGGTGTAACAATGAATGAAAATTTAGATTGGTGTTACATTTTATGACTAAATTAAAAACAAATTACAATAAGTGTAAGATCAAGCCACATAAATGTTGCTAAGGAAGCAAAGGAAAAACTTTATTTTAATTAACGTGTGTAATTCGGTACCCTATTAGTAGGGTCATGCATATTTCGCGAAAAGATTTTCAGACTAGCTAAAAGTTAAAACAGTGTAACATCGTCTGTGTTTCGTGATTGGACGAGTTTCTTTCAGGTAGGTTTACATGACGATTGTTAAAACACCAATCACAGTAATTCGTTGCGGAAGCAAACGCGTCCTGAGTGGCTCAGCCAAACAAGGCAACTACTTCTCTCGCAGACGGCCGCCAATCACAAGGAAGAAACCGCTGGTGAGCGTTTACCTTGTTGCAGTCTAGTAGACGTTCAGCTTTATTCGCGAAAAATGCCTGCCCCTACCTATTAGGTTATATTATTATTAAAACCAATTTATATTTAATATGTCTGTAACGAACGAAAATCATTCATGTGGACCACCTAGATTTGTCAGTCTATCGCACAACTACCGCCGAAAGCAAGATACAGTGTAAACTCTATGTAACGACATTTTTCGGCGATTAGAGAGTGGTCGTTAAATGGAGAGAAATAAAATATATAATTTTACTATTCTATAATAATTTGTATTTACTACTATAGTACACATTTTACACACGAACATTAATATTAATACAAATAACACTTATTGCCTATAGTCTGTGATCTTCGTCTGATGTTTTTTGCTGATTCAATATTTAAATTGTATTTTCGTATGTTTCTTCTTATTGACGTGACAACGTTTGATAAATCGATGAACGCCGACTGCACGCACGAAAAAGTGTCCCGTTACGCACATTGTCCCGTTACGCGGTGTCCCGTTACGCAGTGTCCCGTTACGCTCATTGTACGCTTGCGGCGCATCTATCTCTCTTCCACTCGATTGGAACAACAATCGATTTGACTTTTTCGAGGCACATTAAACTTGAAACACTCCCATTCGTTTCCTACTTTTCCTATCATCGTCCTATCCTTAACAGAACAACACATATTGGAATAAGTTAAATAGCAAACATGTATAAAAGTTATAGTTAAAATAATCTTTTAGTTAAAGTAATAAACATATTTGAATTAATGACTGCAAATAAAAGTAAATTTATTAATTAAATTGTAGATTTCATTTTACTCCTTTGTATCCATACAAAATAGTGATGATTCGATAAAAATGATTCAACTTTATTCATAAAAGTATGCAATAATTTCATCAATGTTTTGTTATGACGTTGCCACGTTAAACTATCGTCCGTAAACCAACTTTACAGACAACCAATTTTTTAAAATTGTATTTTTTTTTTTTAATATTGTAGACACGGTAGAGCGGCTAAATCCAAAGGGTTTTAAACATCACTGATCTTTTCTCCCGCCTCTATTGAGCGTATTATTAAAACTTTTTCGTCAATACACAAAGATTTTCGTTTACTCGCCATGTTTACAGTTCTAAGTCTGTAAGCAACTGTGATAATGATAACGTGTTACAACTTGACAAAAGTCTAGTGACCGAGGTAAACATGTGCAAGTTCATCATACAAAAACGAAAGACAAAATTTCTTGGAATCTCCGGTACGTCAGTCGAAGTAAACACGTGCTAGATAATACAACAAAACAGCAAACAAAAAAACTTACACAGCTGCAATTATTTTCAACTTCAGCAACTTAGAAAGTACTGCTTAATGATTTATAATGCCGTATTGTTGTCGTTAAATAGAGTGAGCGTGACGCTATATAGAGTGTATTATTGTATAGAAAACAAGGTAAACCAACCAAAGTCTTTACACTGTAGTTAAATAAATAAATCGTAGAATTTCAACAAATTTAGCAACACAGAGATATGTAGTCAAGTTTCATCTAAATTATGGAGTTGGCATTTTGTCAAACGCAAAAACTTCAGTTCACATATTAGCGTGCATACGTACGAGTACCTGTCTTTGACTGTGATTTTAGTTTTACAAATTTATACATTTTTATATACACATATTAAAACTCTTAATTTTTGTAAAAATACTAAAATATATACGCGTAGCTGCGAGATACCTGTATTCGCGTAAAACAACAGTTACACAATTATTGTTTTTTTTTTAAAAACACTATTTCATGTTTTAACCATTACTTATAAGTTGTATCATCACGTAAGTTGCACAAGCCTACTTAGTTGATAAAACCATATTTTAAAAAATAAATGCTGTTCTCAGGGAAGTGCGTCTGAAAGACAATCAATATTATGAGGTACAAGAATAAAACACTTTTATATTATAAATATATCAAACCCACAATATATATAATGTATGTATGTATTTATTTATTTATTTATTTATTTATTTATTTATTTATGTATGACGTCGATAAACTCCGACACCGTTTGACCGATCGCCAAGAAAGTTGGCACATCGATGTGTATTTTCATGGAGAATAATTTTTTGCTATTTATTTTACTTTAACGCGTGCAAGATGGCGCTGCATCGCATCAACTTCTAAAACGTTTAACATATCGCCATGAAAATGGGTATATTGTGACTTTGTTTACTGTCCCTAATATTTAATAACAACAAACAGGTGATTGTGACTGTGATTAGTATTTGGTGAATGAGTTTATAATGGAATACCATTTCAAATGATATATGATTTCAAATATATATATAGATAAATAAATAAACACTGCAGGACAATGACTGCCAGATCCTGCTAGTAATGCATAAAGAAACTAATACAAACACAAATACAGATATTTTTTTCTGTTTAATCTTCTCATTCCAATTATGCATCATCAGAATTAGAGCAGAGATAAAAACTCGAGCGTGTTTTTCATTACTCGCCAGTGATGTTTAACATCTAAAGTAGTATATTAAAGGGGATCCTAGCACAGGGTGCGGTGCCGGTGCCGACCGACCTCTGACGTCACGTCATATTGGATTATGACATCACCGTTGCACTTTTCTCGTTATGGTCGAAATATTGGATTGTGATGTCACGGCATCCATCTAGGATAACTTTGACCTCTGTCGCCATCCTGGATTCTAGAAACGTTACAATATTTGTTACGGTAGCCATCTTGGCTTCTAGAAACGTTTGCAATTTTCGTTAAGGCTATCATCTTGAAAATTAGTAATTATCAACCAATTTTAATGAGAAAAATTTTAACATAAAAAAAAAATTTAATTTAATAAATTTTCGGTATTAAAATTTCTGCCATTTTTAAACTAGTTTACCATATTGAAAATCTTTGTGTGTACTGCACGTACAGTGTGTATATTGCGTGTCCATTGCGTGTTAAGTGTGTATTTCATGTTCACTGCGTGTTCGGTGTGTGCATTGCATGTCCTGTGCGCGGAATCTTTTATTCGGACGATTGTTCCCCTGTTCCACGTCCGGGTCATAATTCCACCTGAAATATTTTAAAACACGTATTATAACACTAATTTTATGTTTGTACATTTGTTTTTGCTTAAACGACGGAAATCAGTCTGTAAATACTTCCAAAATAAAATCTTAACCTTTTTGGGGCGATTGAACATTATTATTACATAGTAATTAATTATGATGTTTTTAAAAACGTAAATATTTTTCAGTGACGACGTTTGAACCACGTCAATAATTCGCCCTTAAGCTTTGCAAGCACGCGCTCTACTGCTGTTCTACCGAGCCCAATGAGATCCTACAAGAAGAATACGTATGTTGTACTATAATCATTGTAATGCCAGTTTTATTCCGTATTTTAAAATTTGTCGTACTTTTTACTATGACTATTTTAGTTTAACATATATATTCGAAGGTGGTTTCACTATCATGAAGTATCATTTGACACATCGATACGTTTGTTATGTGCCTTAATAATTACGAAAGTGACTTTGTACGGGTTTATCATGCTACACGTGGATCCGCTACCTTGGTGTCACATTTCCGTTCATCGACTTCCGCTTACATTTTCACGAATCACTACTACCAAATTCCGTATGCCGAGAGCTAAGATGTGTACACATCAAAAAGGACTAACGCGGTTTTTTTTTTCGGACGTCTGACTTGGGTTCAGTGAATGGTGGGTTTCCACGGGATGTGGCTGGCTTCGAGACGGGAAGCCTACGATTCACTCGTCCTTCTGGACATACCCGAATACTCACGTTGGCAAGCCTTATTTTAACAGACGAGAGAGCCAAACGTCCAATCGTGCATCTTCGGTTTTTTTTTGTTCATTGTAAATAAATATACAACTCATGATAACTAATTGTCAATTAGGTTAGGTTAGCTACATTATAAATATTTTAAAACATTGTGGACGGTTGATTTGGTTAGGATAGCTACATTAAAGATACTGTTAAATCATGTAAACGGTTTCCCCCAAATAAATACACCAGTTGTACGGAAAAAAAGCGAGCATGAACTTCGTGTTTGGCTCTCTCGTCTGTGAAAAGAAGGCTTGCCAACGTGAGTAGGGGTTTGTTGGGATTGGAAACTGGGGGAGCACCGCTGGGGGAGTGGACGGATACACGAGAGGAAAGCTAGTCCGGGCGCGGATGCGGACTGGTCGCTAGGCCGTCAACATGGCGGCCACGGCTCTCAGCTGACGATTGCTGCGTGGGTCGGTGGAAGTCTGCGGTCACGCGCCCGGGGGTTTGTTGGGATTGGAAACTGGGGAAGCACCGCTGGGGGAATGGACGGATACACGAGAGGAAAGCTAGTCCGGGCGCGGATGCGGACTGGTCGCTAGGCCGTCAACATGGCGGCCATGGCTCTCAGCTGACGATTGCTGCGTGGATCGGTGGAAGTATGCGGTCACGCGCCCGGGGGTTTGTTGGGATTGGAAACTGGGGAAGCACCGCTGGGGGAGTGGACGGATACACGAGAGGAAAGCTAGTCCGGGCGCGGATGCGGACTGGTCGCTAGGCCGTCAACATGGCGGCCATGGCTCTCAGCTGACGATTGCTGCGTGGGTCGGTGGAAGTCTGCGGTCACGCGCCCGGGGGTTTGTTGGGATTGGAAACTGGGGAAGCACCGCTGGGGGAATGGACGGATACACGAGAGGAAAGCTAGTCCGGGCGCGGATGCGGACTGGTCGCTAGGCCGTCAACATGGCGGCCATGGCTCTCAGCTGACGATTGCTGCGTGGATCGGTGGAAGTATGCGGTCACGCGCCCGGGGGTTTGTTGGGATTGGAAACTGGGGAAGCACCGCTGGGGGAGTGGACGGATACACGAGAGGAAAGCTAGTCCGGGCGCGGATGCGGACTGGTCGCTAGGCCGTCAACATGGCGGCCACGGCTCTCAGCTGACGATTGCTGCGTGGATCGGTGGAAGTATGCGGTCACGCGCCCGGGGGTTGGTTGGGATTGGAAACTGGGGAAGCACCGCTGGGGGAGTGGACGGATACACGAGAGGAAAGCTAGTCCGGGCGCGGATGCGGACTGGTCGCTAGGCCGTCAACATGGCGGCCACGGCTCTCAGCTGACGATTGCTGCGTGGATCGGTGGAAGTATGCGGTCACGCGCCCGGGGGTTTGTTGGGATTGGAAACTGGGGAAGCACCGCTGGGGGAGTGGACGGATACACGAGAGGAAAGCTAGTCCGGGCGCGGATGCGGACTGGTCGCTAGGCCGTCAACATGGCGGCCACGGCTCTCAGCTGACGATTGCTGCGTGGGTCGGTGGAAGTCTGCGGTCACGCGCCCGGGGGTTTGTTGGGATTGGAAACTGGGGAAGCACCGCTGGGGGAGTGGACGGATACACGAGAGGAAAGCTAGTCCGGGCGCGGATGCGGACTGGTCGCTAGGCCGTCAACATGGCGGCCACGGCTCTCAGCTGACGATTGCTGCGTGGGTCGGTGGAAGTCTGCGGTCACGCGCCCGGGGGTTTGTTGGGATTGGAAACTGGGGAAGCACCGCTGGGGGAGTGGACGGATACACGAGAGGAAAGCTAGTCCGGGCGCGGATGCGGACTGGTCGCTAGGCCGTCAACATGGCGGCCACGGCTCTCAGCTGACGATTGCTGCGTGGGTCGGTGGAAGTCTGCGGTCACGCGCCCGGGGGTTTGTTGGGATTGGAAACTGGGGGAGCACCGCTGGGGGAGTGGACGGATACACGAGAGGAAAGCTAGTCCGGGCGCGGATGCGGACTGGTCGCTAGGCCGTCAACATGGCGGCCACGGCTCTCAGCTGACGATTGCTGCGTGGGTCGGTGTAAGTCTGCGGTCACGCGTTCGGGTTTTTTTTTGGGTTGTAGAAGGGGGGAGGGAGGAGGAGTTGTTTACACAAGGCGAGATAAACTATAAACTTCACGACCCTTCCTTATCTTGTGTTGAACAGACGCCACCAATGTATATGTCATGGGTAGTGCTGGAAGAATAAGTAAACTAAGTTTATCCGGGTTAACTTAGCGTCATCCAAGTTTGTTGGGTAAAGTCCGAATAATCACAAAAATAAACTTGAATTCGTCGTCTACCCGTGTACACTTTAGGTCTACCCGATGCTGACTGGCTAGTAAAACCAAATGATTGATAACTTTAGTTTAATTTAATGAATTTAAATACTGACATAACATTGATCTTTAAGTAAACATACCTATTTAAAGTATTTTGAATGAGAAAATATTGTCATGAAATGTAATGAAAATTATAATTGTAACATTAATTCACAAAATAGCACTTTCAAAAACAGTTCTTATGCCGTTATTAATAGCTAAGAATTTGTTATTTATTTGAGCAAGCGAACTTCCGAGACACTTCGAATTACAATATTGTCCTGCAACCTTGCATTTACACTTCTTTGTAGCACATTTTATTTTACAATTACAACTTTTATAGCCTTGACCTCCTGAAAGCGTTTGTTCATTTGAAAATGGTCGTATGTTTTTTTCTACAGGCAATATATTTCCACGTACTGAAAACAAAAAAAAAATCGCTTTGATCGTCGGTATTGCATGGTAGTCTTCGATTTGGCTTATTCTGTACATTTAAAAGAACTGATTAGTTGCAAATACTGTTCGTTGTTAAAGTAAAAGCAGTCCGATCCCTTCACAGACAAAACTCTTGAAAGTTTTTATAAAAACGCTCACGGAATGCCGTACTTGCTCTCTGTTCGGCCGCCATTTTGTCACTGAGCGGCGTGGGGGATTTTGGCGTCAGCGCGTTGATGTAACACCTGCTGCCATGAAGGCTTATCCAGCAGTTTATGGTTTTATTGTAGAGGAGTATAAGCGTATGAAATGATAACAAATCAGCACGGAATTCACAGGATGTCTGCATTCTGGAAAGTCACGGAAGTTGAATTTTTGTCAATGAAATTCGGGGAATTTACTTGAAATCCTGGTAAAAGTCATGGAAATCACTCCAGTGATAGTAATTCGAAGGGAAATTGTCATGCTCTATTCTTCCATCACCCAGACTGTGAAAGAATTTTTTCTCGGTTCCTGTTTAAGTGCGTAGGCATACACATTGTGAAATTATGTACTAGGCATACACATTGTGAAATTATGTACTAGGTCTACAGGGGAATGTTGGAGGATGGTTAATTCTTGGTGAAAATTGCAAAATAGTTAAAATTATTATTTTAATAATTATTATTTTTTAAAATTATCCACGGAAATTTGTAATTTTGGTCGTGGAAATGTCAGTGAAATTTCACTACAGATTTGTGTGGACATGCTTTATTAAAATTTAACCTTGTTTATGACACCACAGACTGTATTGTCAAACCAGCTCGTGGTCGGAATGCTTTGCCGGGCACCGAACCACGGACCCCAAGGAAAGTCCCAGTCGACGTAATGCCTCTTGAAGTACCCGGCTTTGCCCGGGCTAAACACATCATGATGTAAACAACATTGCCACCGAGTCTCAAGTCTGTGGGACAAACTCTTGAAAAATGAGAAATTTTGATTTTGAAATCCTATTGAATGTAGAGCTGTAGCAAACCGTATGTATTCGGTACTGAGTAACGGGTGCGCCATCTATTAACGAGTAACGAAACGTTACACACGGATGCATTTCGTTACTCGCATTTTTCGTATGTGTTACGCATGCGCGCGCATATTCGATGAATTTACGTTACAAAGAATGATGTTTGTTTATTAAGTAAAGTATAATTTGGAAATTCGTCGTCCAAGTTTTTTACTGTTTATTAAAGGTATTGGGTGATATGAATAAAAATGAGTATATACTTTTTCTCACAATATTTGGAGTTTAAACTTGGTTTCATATGAATAAAATACTGAAGTATAAACTCATTATTGAGTAGATACTCAGGGAGTGGGGGAAATGCTCAACCACTGAGTTTATACTCCGAAACGATATGAATAAGGAAAGTATAAACTTAGATTGTTGAGTTTATACTCCATTTTTTATGAGAATGGTATCAAGCAAACTCAAATGTAGTTATTAGCTGTTGGCAATGGCAGAATTTATGAATTTGCGAGGCTTCAGGAAGACGAAGGTTTATGATGTGCGAAGAAGTGTTACCGAAAGAAACTGTAAAGTACTGTACAGGTTTAACCCTGAAAATGTGTCATGGTTAGCCAACTATTTTCTTGGGGAGTATGAAGAGGCAAGAGGCAAAGCTCTATCAAGCCAAGAAAAAATGAGGGTATTTCTTCGTTATGTTGGTGATCCAGGCTTCCAGTCAGGTGTTGGTGAAGATGTAGGTATTCATCAGACATCTGTTTCCAAAACTATAGGTTATGTATTGGGAAAAATAACAGAGAAGGCAAATGTTTGGATTAAATTTCCAAGGACTCAGCAAAAACTAGAGGATGCAAAGGCTGCATGGCAAGATAATTTCAAGTTTATTTGTGCAGTAGCAGCATTGGATTGTACTCATATTCCTATAAGCAAACCTTCTGTTCATGGAGATGAATACATAAACAGGAAAGGTATGGCAACCTTGAACGTGCAAGCTACTTGCAACAGCAAAGAAATATTTACAAGTGTAGATTGTTCTTGGCCAGGATCAGTGCATGATTCGAGAATTTGGAGGAATTCTGCTCCGTATATACTGATTCGAGAAAATGCATGTGGTGCACTGATATTAGCAGATCAAGGATATGGATTAGCACCCTGGCTAATGACACCATTCAGAAACCCAAATACAGAAGAACAACAGTCTTATAACAATTTACACAAAAGGGAGAGGTGTGTGATAGAGCGGTGCTTTGGTCAGGTCAAACAAAGATTTCCAATACTGCAACACAAAATACGACTAGCACATGACAGAATACCATCTGTTGTGCTTTCATGCTTTGTTTTACACAATATATCAAAATATTTACAAGACGATGACTTCCCTGTTGAAAACTTTGAAATTAATGACCTCGGAGAAGAATTCGAAGAAGAAGCCAATGTTCGAGGGAGAGGTGTGGCTCGAAGACTGGATATTACTCGAATAATTCACGGATTTATATGAAAAAAATTTTTTTTAACATATATGCCTACCTTAGGCACATTTAGTGCTACAGTACCAGTATTTTAATTCAAGTTCATTCGAGCACTTAATTTTATCAATAGGTTCATTCGTTTTGCACTATGTATGATGCTGTAGAGCATACGGGTTATGAGACTTTAAATTTGAAAACAATTGTTCAATAGGGTACTAATAATTATAAGACATTAATGTTAACAGGATCTTGTGTAACTTACATTTGTTTTTATTATGTAATTAAGGCAGATTGGTGAAATACCTATTAAATACGTTATTGTTAACAAAATTTGAATTTTTTCTCGTAATATTGTTTAATTTAGCCTAAGTGTGTGGCAACACATTCAACACTTTCACACACATGGTTTGAATAGACTACTTCTTGATGTCCTAATTCTTGCATCAGTTTCTTTTTCTTTAAATCAAGTACTTCCAACTGCTTAAGAAGCACCAGACGCTGGAGCTCTGAATTTGTTAAATTTACAGTTTCAGCAGTCTCACAAGCAGCAATGATATTGCAGACTTTTCGTTTCACAGGCCGCGATGGTACATTATGGGGCCTATGCACATCACTTTCTTGTGCCAATGTTGATTGCTGTGGTTTATTTCCATCTTCGCCACATCCGACTGATACAGCACCTTAAACAATTGCATTGTACACTACTCTGTGTGTATTCAACCTCTGACTAGCAAACATTAAACATAGGTTTATGTTATTTTTCACACACAAATTTTAGTTAGTATTCTTTCCATATTACACCATGCCTTGGTAATTGTTGAGTTTACATACTTATGGACTTAAAATAATTGTTTACCTAAATCAAGCTGACATTAACTAACCTGAACTAAATTAAACCTTAGGCAAAACAACTGTCAAAACCTAACCTAACCTAACCTAACTGAACGTGCTTGGGGATGAGCATATTATGTAAACTAACCAAAATTAACATAACCTAAACCAACCAAACATAAACAAACTTATTTGTTTCTGACCTAGCACATTTCCCACATATCACAGGAACATACTTTATTAACAAACGACCTCATGGTCTATAAAAGTAGCTCATGTCCACAATTACACATGCCTTATGTTTAAATAATTAAAATCAATCAATCTTGTAAAGTTTTGAATATACACAAACTATTCTTACCAGGAACTTGCTGCAAAGTGGGATTGCACTCTCCTTGCAGGGCAATAAATAATACTTTCTCCCAATCTTTAAGTACAATTTTCTTGTTGCCCGTTTTCTGGACATCTGTTTTCGCCTTCAAACGAGATTTCATGTTATTTATTTTTTTAAGTATTTGAGCTTCACTGAAATTTTTTCCAGAAACACCAAAATACTTATCTCGTATTGACTGCAAACAGATATTCTTTTTTTTCCTTGCTTCTGGTGTTTGAGATTTTAAAAACACTGCCGGATAATTGCAAATGATTTTCACAAAGCTAGCATCAGTTATTTCCCCGCATTCCACTTCTTCACCGTCAGAAGATGATACATCTGCCATTTGTTGGTTATGTTTACAAGCGTAACATCAGGGAATAAGAAGACTATTTGCAGCTTCACTTGAGTTTATACTCCAAAAGTAGGGGAAGTTTGAGTATATACTCTGTAATTTTTTTTCATACTGAATAGAGTATAAACTTCAACAACATGCTCAAACTCAAGAGTATATGCTCCAGAGTATATACTCAATTTTATTCATATCACTCATTGTGTGTGTAGACAAAGTTTGAGATTGTAACAGAAACAACGTAAGAAAGTATTTTTTACAAATTAGAAATACGTATGTTTTTTATCATCGCGTATTTTCACGTTTTTTGTACTTACCTTAAAAGAGATAATATAATAAAGCCGCTCTAATGAGATTTAATTTTTTCTTGTTTAGCAAAAACTGTATTTAATTTTTTCTTGGTCGGCAAAAACTGTTAATCATCAAATATTGTTAATTGTTTATATTCTATTTATTATTATTTACGTGACGTCATACTGTACACGTACGCAATACGACTCGATTCGTTTCTGCAACATAACATAACATGTTATGCGGTATCAGAAGTAACGAGTAACGTAACGATACGATAGTAACGTGTAGGTACTAATTGTTATAGTAACGAATACATACGGGTACGCCTTTTTTCGTTACTTTTACACCTCTAATTGAATGCACAATCTTTGTTGCATCAAGGCTACGCATCAGCGAAACCGGGACGACAATCTTCAGCTTCATTTTTCTTTTTCCCCTAGGCAAGACGTGACGGACGCACCAAACGACAGCGCGTTACAAATTAGACAACGCAATCTGTTGACGAAGTTCTAAACCAAACTGTTATTAGCGCCTTTAGTTCGCCAGCAGCCGCGAACTTCGCTAGGCGGATGGGTCTCGCCAGGGAGAATGATAGGAAGTTGCCAGACCTTACTATATGACCGTGTGGCGGTCATAGAGAAATTACACAAACTCACTGTTTGTGTGTCTATGACCTACCTCCTATGATTTTCTATTTTAAAACCGAATTTACCCCATTTTCACTCACGTAGGAATGGAATTTTGTAATTATATGTAGTCTGTGTCACTCTCTGGCCCAAAATAAGATAGTTTATACGCAAAATATATCTCGTTAATCCGTTGTTCAGTTGCTGCAGGAGAGAAGGTCAAACACACTTTCGGATTTATAATATAAGTGGGGATGTATCGAATTTATGTTATAACTACTCGAATAGGCAAAGGATTTATGACATGTTGTTATTGATTTCCGTTTTATTTGACACTCGGGCTCGAACCCACCCTGTCTCCGTTGCAATTATATAAGGCCATCTAGAGAGCGTGCAGGGGTGGGATAGTGAAGGTTTGAGTTTCAAGATACCTATATATTTTTTTATGTGTAACATCTTAGCTATCGGTATTCTACATTTGGTGGAAGTAATTTCGTGAATGGAACGGAAATGTGTAAACACGGTGCTGCCATCTGTGGCGGATGGCGCGAACCTAAGTTCTCAAAGACTAAGGGAAACTTTAAAATTAACGTTTTTAATTATTTTTAACAAGATGGGCAGTATTTTAATAAAATTCCTTGTCGAAAATCAGGTCTAAACCGGTTCTTTTTTTTTCTTCGCTTTTATCGGAGCTGTTACATAATATAGTTTACATTTATATCTGCAAATGTAATGATTCGATAGTTGACGTAGCTGCTCCGGAAGCGAATTCTAGCGTTGGATGCGGAAACTACCTGTGTTTCGCGTTCAGAAATAAAGTTGAAAAATAAAACTAATTTGAGTGTATTTATCACGCTCGGAATTATTTTAAAGAATATTCTAACTTAACTTTCTTGTTCGTTTCGTATTATAAGTCTATTAGCGTCATGAGAACACGTGAATTTGCTCGTTACCGAGGTTAGATGTTACACATCTCTGGCGAGTACTGGAAGACTTGCTCAATTTTTTTTTAAAAAACGAGTTTACTCTGATATTAGGACGAAAATTACAAGTCTACTGCTAAAAAAATTGGTTGTCTGTAAAGTCGGTTTACGGACGATAGTTCAACGTGACGTCATAACAAAACATTGATGAAATGATTGCATACTTTTATGAATAAAATTGAATATTTTTTATTGAATTATCACTATTTGGTATGGATACAAAGAAGGAGTGAAATGAAATATACATTTTAATTGATAAATTTACTTTTATTTGCACTCATTAATTGAAATATGTTTATTACCTTAACGAACAGATTATTTTAACTATAAAGTTTATATGTACATGTTTGCTATTTAACTCCTTCCAATCCGTGTTATTCTGTTAAGGATAGGACGATGATAGGAAAAGTAGGAAACGAATGGGAGTGTTTCAAGTTTAATGTGCCTCGAAAAAGTCAAATCGATGGTTATTCCAATCGAGTGGAAGAGAAATAGATGCTGCGCAAGCGTAAAATGAGCGTAACGGGACAAATCGTAACGGGACAATTAGTCATCCTTTTTCGTGCGTGCAGCCGGCGTTCATCGATTTATTAGACGTTGTCACGTCAATATATCATTGTTAACCTTACAAGTTATGGCATCATTAATGTTTAAAGCATTAATATCTTCTTTATCTCTGACGGGGTAGGATATTGGCTGGCAGGAGGGTGGGGTGGGGGCTACGCCAAAATAATTTTATTCCTTGCTCTTTGGTGTTTTTTTCTGTTGACCCGCCCTGCATTCCAGAATGGAAGTAAAATGTATCAAATCCGGGAGTGTTGGTTCGAATCCACGCTAAAGCAGTTTCATTTGTGCCTGTTCGCCCTTGCTTGTCAGAATTTCTGTATTAAAAACTTACCGTCATCAACATGGTGTTTCTGGCAGTTACATAATAATCCTCAGCATGCATTTGTGTCATTATAGTTGTTTTTTAACAGTTCACATTGCATCACCCAAAAGAACATACTGCATTCACCGAGATCTCGCTTCTATTTCTCTCTCCATAACTTAAACCACCTGCATTTTGCATCCGCCAATGACATACTGTTAAAAATTCCAAACTTAAATCTACGAAGAACTCTGGTTACAAATCATCCAGAGATCTTCGTAAACTTACGGACACTTGCTTGCTTCGAACACGAATACAAAAAAAAATTCTTGGTTTGGTCCGCTGTAAAAACACTGTCATTTTGTTCAGCGCGTGTTAAATATATTCGAAGGAAAATTTAAAGGTGAGGAAGTTCTTATTTCGAGGCTTCCGATGATCCCAACCGATATGCCCTTTGTGTTTAAACGAATTAAATTTCCGATTCGTCTTTGCATTCGCCATGACGATTAACAAATCACTAGGCCAATCCTTAAGTGTTTGTGGTCTGAATCTAGAAAATGTATGTTTTTCTCATGGCCAATTGTAGGTGGCATGTTCACATGTCGGCAAACCATGCGATTTATTAGTTCTTGCGCCTGATAACAAAACGAAGATGTATATCACAAGGTGCTTCACTGAAGATAATCAACCCGAGTGCAACCCATGCAGCAAAATACTTATCATTTTCTGTGAAGATTCGATCAATTTAAATAGCGAAGAATCTTCGTTGAAAGATCCGTAAATTGACTGCAATTTCTAACAGTGCAGTTGAATCAGCCACTCGTTTGTGTTGGGCCGTGCTTGCGGTGCTGTCCTGTCTCAGCCGAGTAGTTAGGTGACTATTATAACGTTTTGACGCGTCTTTTGGTTGTTTATTTCCATGTTGCCTTTGATGATACCTCTTATCTGCTTATGCCTTTATTATTATTATTATTATTATTATTATTATTATTATTTATAGACATTTTGTTAAATCGCGATCTTCCACTAAATAACTTGAAATAACAAAAAAAAAAAAAAAAAAAACACACTACTCGAACATAAATTACATTAAAAAAGTTTATGTCACAAGTCTTTTAGTCCGTTTTGAAATTTTAAATCACACTGTTCACATACCGAAACTAAATTACACTTATACGTATTTTTTATTTTATTTTTTTATTTTCAATGACACTATTCACATTAAAATGAATGATAACCTCCCGTCCGATTTTTTTTTAAGTGACAACGTCTTCTTATAAATCGATGAACGCCGGTAGCACGCATGAAAAAGCATGACTCATTATCACGTTCCGCCTGAGCCGAGCGTGCAAGCGAGAGCGCGGAACAAGCGGTAGAGAAAGGCAAGATCGGCCTAAGCGTTCGGCTTGTGACGCATCTATCTCTCTTCCACTCACGTTATCACCTAAAAATTATCGTCCGTAAACCGACTTCACAGACAACCCCCCCCTTTTTTTTTCTTCCAGCTAGTAGTTGTGGGTAGGGATGCAAACGATACATCGATGTTTTCAAAACATCGATGTATCGTTCATGAAACAGCGATGTTAGCATCGACGTTTTGAAGAGCGATACATCGCCGATGCATCGACGAAAAAGTCCAAAAACATTTAAATAATATTTTGGCTATTATTTCATGAATATTTATTGAACATATTAAAAATAACATTACCATACGATATTTAATTGTTAAGATAAAAATTTTTTTAACTGTCTATACTTCCTATAAAAACCTACATTTTTAAGTAGGTATCAAAAATGTTGTAAATACGGAATTATTTGGTTAGTTTCAGTATCAATTTTTTTCCAATACTTTAAGATGTGTAAAATCATTTGAAAAAAATAAATACCGTTAAAAAAATTTGTTTGCATAAGAATTTTCTTTTAAATTTAGAAAAATATCGGGAAAAAGCAGCGAGTCTTTATGGACAATTTCATAGCTTGTTGTACATGCAAGCTATTGATTGGTACAGATACGGTCTCGCTAGCTCTATCGAGAAAATTAATGTTACATTTTAAACCTACACATACACTTCATGCTTTTTCCCTATTTTTTTTTCAATTGCTTTTAATACATGTTTTTGTTCTGCATGAGACACGACTGAGATGTAAATGGGTTGTGGATATTGTGGTCAGGAACCTGTAGTAGGTATGGATTTTGGCATGTTTTTCCTTATATTTAAAAACATCGGTTAAAACATCGATGTATCGGTTGTCAGAACGATGTTTTTTTCGTTTGAACATCGATGTTCCCTAGTTGTGGGTACGACCCGACCCTGGTGTGTGTGTGGTTGCAGCATCCTGTGCATCCAGGAGGAGCTGGGGCAGGTGAGCCTGCAGCCGCCCCCGCCGCCGCCGCCGCCGCCGCCGCCGCCGCCGCTGAGCGACCAGAGCGACAGCAGCCAGGACGAGGGGCAGCGCGCCGCCCCCTGCTCGGGGGTGGTCATCCACGGGCCCTCGGCGGGGCAGCGCTCGGGCTGGATCGACGGTCTGCTGGGCTGCCTGCGGCCCGTATGGACCATCATCGGCAAGGCCACCAACAACGAGATCAAGGGCCGCCAAGGTGCACACCCCTACAACCTCCCAGAACACTGGCCACGCAGGGAAGCCTACAACTCACGTAGTTTCGGTTCCCTACCACGTTCGTGCAACTTCGGATTTCTCTAAAAAAAAAATGAAATTAAAAAAACCGAAGGGTTAGGTTAGGTTCTGTCAGTCACAACATGCTTGTTTTCATTGGAAACTTCTGATTTAGCGGCTGAAGTGGCGTTAATACCAAAACGCAAAACTTCGTAAATCTTCGGAAATTCTTGCAGGGAACCGAAACTACGTGAGTTGTAGGCTTCCCGGCCAACACAACTCCACAGTCGAAACACAGCGCGGTTCCCACGGAGATTGATTCAGTTGTTTAAACTTACGAACAACTCCTTGTTGATTCGAGTTAAATTCTTAGTTGAAAACTCTGTAAATCTACTGTCATTTCCAACTGTGTGAGTGGAGACAAACATTGAGCATCTGGATTATGTTTAATTTGATGAAGTTGCACAACCATCGCGAATCCGACCGCTGTAGTAAAGATTATTTCATTGAAATAATTTGAAGTAACACATTTTTTTCCCTCCACATATTTTTGTGGCGTGAAACTACAGTGACAAAATTCGCTGTGGTTGTAGAACTCCATTATATTAAACTTGATCAAGATGCCCAGTGTACTATATAAATACTTTTTTAAAAAAAAATATTTTCAACAAAAATGTTGTTCGGTTCGTATGCCAGCCTTGGGGAAACACTTTAGACCAATAATTGGGGATACAGGTATGAAAAGGATAACCCAATAAATTAAATACATTTGTATTTGTTGTGGTTAGACAACAAAAAATCTTAATGAACGCAGGGGAACGCAACCAGAGACAAAACAACCTTGTTTTCTATTATTATTATTATTATTATTAAAAAAAAACGGCACTTTACAATCATTACAAGGTTGCATAAATATTATTCCTCTAAAGGGTGTATCGTTCATTGTTCTTGAATCTTTGAACGAAAAAAAAAATACAGGCGTGTGCCATTACACAACTCTCTTTGAACTACATTTAAATGACTCTTTTATTACTTTTTGACATAGAAATTACCTTTAAGAGGCCGTCAAGCAAATAAATTTACTGAATTTCTTATTGAACTGGAAAATAAACATTAATTTTCTGTTAACATGGTCTAATTATAAGTTAACAATTGATAATTATTATATCTTTAGAGACATATCTTCAAACCAAACTAACGTCGCTCCATTCTTGTCTTAGTCTTCGCAGTCGACAGCATGCCATGGGCCGGGGGGGGGGGGGGGGGACTTCGTGCACCCTTGTCCCCAAAATCTTTCGAGGCGGGTTTCTCGAGCGCAACTGGTAGCTACCACCTCCTACTGCGGAGGCCCCATTCGAAGACCTCTGCACTGCCTTCCGTTCAGAGTTCCTTTCCACAGCCCGCAAGAGTATACAGAAAAAAAATATAAATAGGATGCATAGCTATTAAATAATGTGTAGTGCAGTGGTTCCTAAACTTTTTCAGCTGGCGACCCACCTTTCCTTGCAGGAATACCTCCACGGTCTATTGGTCCATGGTGGAGTAAATTATTGCTATCATATACTTTCCTTATGTATATATAATTTACCATTAAATATTGCAAATATATATAATTATATATGCCTTTTTTTAAAATACAGATTGATTATTGATAAAGAATTTGTGTTCCGATTTGAAAATGGTTGACAATATATAAGCATTTTGTAGCAAAAAAAAAGTTATTTATTTAACAATTGATATGTGTTTGCACACAATTAGATTTGTTTCGATTTTTATTCTGATGGTTTATTCAATGGTTTCTGATAGTTATAGGATTGAGTCGCGACCCACCTGTAACCCACTAGTGGGTCGCGACCCACCGTTTAGGAACCGCTGGTGTAGAGGATTCGGGAGACCTCGGTAAACATTTGATGTTCAAATACAAGCGTTTATGTTAATTTTTTTGTGTGACCTTGTGTGCTTGAAAGTATCACATTTGATTCTCGAACGGCACATTCCGTTTGTGCCTACCACTTCAAATAAAGCAGATTTAGGTGCATTGCACAGATGGGGCATTCATGTAAAATTAATATCGCAAATTTATGAGCCAAGTATCGTGTCTTGCGAAACAACAAGGTTAACCTAACATTTTTTCAGAACCACCAATGAACTCCACCTATCGTCTCTTAATAAAATCTTACGAACCCAAAGAATTTACTTTTGTTTTTATGTTGTGTGGTTGGTAGTGTAAGAATCATCAAGTAATTGATTTGGGAAGCCTTCATTTCACAGACGAGAGAGCCACACCCGAATTCCCCGAAGTTCATGCTTGTTTTTTTTTCCGTACCACAACAGGTGTATTTATTTGGGTGGAAAAAAAATTGCGGGCGTTTATTCTCCAAATGCGCGGGTTTAACTTATAAGATGTCATTCTTAAAATTAGCAAGAAGTAATTTAAAGAATTATTCAGTAGGTTAGCTACATTGTAAATACTTTAAAACATTGTGGATGGTTGGTTATATTATGTAAGTATAGCTACATTAAATATACTGTAAAATCATTTTATGGTTGCTTAGCAAATAACTTTTTAATATGTAGCTATCCAGTGCTAGGAAACCGTTTACATGATTTCACAGTACATATATTTAATGTAGCTATCGTAACCAAATCAACCGTCCACAATGTTTTAAAGTATTTATAATGTAGCTAACCTAACCTAATTGACCATTAGTTATCATGAGTTGTCCAAAATAAACATTCACGGAATATGGGCCGTCCCGAGAATATTTGTGGAAGACAGAGACTTCCTAGATTTTATACGGTATGAAAAATATACAAATCCACGAAGTACGTTTCTTCAGTTAGGTAAGTTCCTCTAAAAACAATTACAAAATAAATACCGTTGCCTTGTTTATGGTCTTTCCTTTTTATCAACACCGCCATATTTATTTACAATGAACAAAAAAAAAAAAAACACCGAAGATGCACGATTGGGCGTTTGGCTCTCTCGTCTGTGAAAAGAAGGCTTCCCGGAGGGGAAGCCTACGATGTACATTCTGTATTGCACAGACCCGAACAAGCCCGAATTTCTACCTTCGGCCAAACGTCGGCATCAAAATGATTTGACAGTATTTTTAATGTAGCTATACTAACCTAACATAACCAACCATCTACAATTTTGTAAAGTAATAAACAAAAAAAAAACTGACGAAGTTGGCCGAAGGTAGATATTCGGGCGTGTTTGGGTCTGTGCAACACAGGACGTACATCGTAGGCTCTTCTTCCCGGAGCGAGAGAGTGGAAGTGTGATGATGGTCGGCTTGGCCCGCAGACGACTGGGAGATCCTGTTCGAGACCATCAGCGACCTGAAGTGGCTGGGGTCGGGCGCGCAGGGGGCCGTGTTCAGCGGCAAGCTGCGCGGCGAGGTGGTGGCCGTGAAGAAGGTGCGGGAGCAGAAGGAGACGGACATCCGCCACCTCCGCAAGCTCAACCACCCCAACATCGTGCAGTTCAAGTGCGTGCCGACCCCGAGCCGTGGTCATGTCCCATGTATTTGTGCAAGGAATACAAATAATTGTGTTTGAAGGTCAAACATTTTTTTGATCAAACAAACCATTGCGGCAAGGGGATTAAAGAAACAGAGGAAAAAAAATTATTATAATTTCTGTACCACGTACACTATTGACTCCATTCCTATTTATTGTAAACCCTTAAAATATTATGTATAAAATATGTTTGGAATTAATTTTTATACAAACAACCATTATAGAATGGAGTGAAAAAAAAAAAACTGTAGAAGGACAAAAATAAGGGGGGGTTGTCTGTAAAGTCGGTTCACGGACGATAATTTTACGTGGTAACGTCACAAGAAAACATTGATGAAAAATTGCATACTTTTTAATTTTCAAATATTATTTACAGGTTTTTGCAAATTTAATTTAAATTATTTGTTTTAAATATAATCACGAACAATTAGTTATAGAAATAAACTGAAATCAAATCAATGTCAATGAATTATTAATTTTAGTTGACGAAATTGGACAAATAAATCAATTTTTTTTAAATTGCTGCTTTTAAAAAGCCAGCATTAACCTGTTTGATATTATGGAAGATTTTCTCGCACTGTGGTTGGCCGGTTCTTGCACACTCGGCTCAGGCGGAACGTGACAATGAGTCACGCTTTTTCGTGCGTGCAGCCGGCGTTCATCGATTTATAAGACGTTATCACGTCTAAAATCACTACCACCTTAGTAGGCATAATATGAAAAAAATCTTAACAAGCTATTCAATGCTGGATGCATTGAGTCAAAAAATATTCTAAACAATTTTGCAGCAAGGAATATAAGAAGATGTTTTATCAATCGTTTTAGAATATTGGATTTTGGAGAACATATGGGATGTTATGTACATTAAGTTTTTAAAATGTTCCAAAAGTTTATAGAATTTTCCAGAATCAGTGGTAGGTACTTTGGTAGGTACAGCCTGTAGGCTGTGCCGAAAGGAATTATTATTATTTTTTCATCTCGACACCGTGCCGCGGTCCCATTACACGTCATTATCTTATACTTAGGTACTGCTTGTACATTGTAGAGTACAAGAAAAAAAAAACTGAATTAAAAAATGATGACTTCTTGACAATTTCAACTTCATATGCTATCAGATCCAAACAAAAGTTATTTAACCTCAAAAATGTCACAACAATAACAACAGTTTAAGTCATCGACCAGTGAGAAATTCATTACCAGGATAACCAACGTAAAAAAAATTTACAATTTGCAGTCATAGGATATGTTCCAAATAAAATCCATAGAAAAACACTTTTAACTTTTATTATGTCATTTTTATACACCAAAAATATATAAATGGAATATTTGTTCCTATTCACCCCACGGTTCCTATTCACCCCATTCTACGGTACGTTCCATACGGTTCAACTTGCCGACGTTCCCAGTGGCTGAACCATCAGAAAAAATATATATGTATTTATATATGTATGTATGTGTGTGTCTGTATGTATATATATAGCATACCTTTTGCATATTTAGCTAGCAACGTAGCGATTTTAACATTTCTATGCAGTATACATGAGGAGAATGAAGTATAAAACTCCAACTTTTTAGGTTACCTACTATTTGACGTGCTTTAGTTTATTTCAGGGGAAAAAAAAACATTGTTCACTATTACCTAAACTTTCAAAACCATCAGAATTTTTTTGATTTTTAAAAGGCTAAATAAAATTAGGTACCCAGAAATTTCTCAGTTATTTATTCCATTTAGTTCTTCTCCTTATCCATACTCCAAAAAAAAAAATAAAAAGAAATTAAACTTTGCCAGCCAATATATATGTATTCATTTTGTTGAAGTTTGGCCACTCAAAATGTCTACAAGTTTAACTCTGTTAAACGTAAATATATTATAATGACCTATTGGCGTGGTCTATTCTAAAATTACAAGGAAATGGTGATGTATCTCTTGGAACATTCCACAATGCACGGAAATGTAACAAGTGGCAACCAATGAGATTGAATTTCAAGGCTACGAAATATAAATTTAATATTTTTAAAAATAGGTCTTCCAAATGATAGCATGGGCAGAACAAACATAAATAATAAAAATAAACAACAACATAATAATATAACACTAGATAATCTTGTACTTGAAACAATTTTTAACGTGTTTGGAACATAAACAACATTGCAGCCAAGTAGTCAGCATTGCCGAGCTAATCCATGCGGATCGTGTCTGTCAGCGTGCTGTTGTAGAGCCATTCCATTTCAATTCAGGCAGGAGCATGTCAGGTCACCATCTCGGATTTGCTTTAAAAAATTACAGCAGTTACAACCAGTGCAGACAAGAAGTATGCCAAAAGGATTTTGTCCCAAAAATTTTTTTCCCCATGTTATAGCCTTTTTAAGTTGGTTCGAAATCAAAAAAGGTGGAAAAAGGGGTGTTTTTTAAATGAGCGGCATTTCAAAACTATTATACTGATTTTGTTGATTTTTTTTTATTTTGTACCTATTATAGTGAACTACAGAGTGGAACAGTTCCAATGAGCCCAACGACAATATCTTTAAGGGGGGGAAACTAAAGAATTTGGCAAAAAATTTGAATTTTTTTGAATTTTCAAAAAAAATTTTTTATGTGGAATAATCAATTTTCATAAAAAGTAATTCTGGTAATATGTGGACCTATTACAGTAGTTTTACAGGAAAAATTGTTTTTAATTCTATGATGCATGGAACTATTAAATTTAACTTTAAAATTTTCAAAATTTGACAAAAGTGCCATTTTTGATTGAAAATTACTCAAAAATCCCATATTTTAAAAATCTGAAAATTTGTAACTTTGTAGTCCTCACCTTTAGTAATAGCATGCACTTTGTTGGATAGTGTGTTTTTGCCTGTAAACATTTCTAGAATTTTTTGAAAATGTAATTTTCTTACATTTTCTAAGGTCTGCACACTCAATTAAAAAATGTTTTGTTAGTTTCCAAAAAGTGAGATGTAATTTGTAAATTGGGGAAACCTTGGGAATTACAAAAGGAGAGTATGTGTATACATTATCACATTAACATAATATGCACAATACATATACACACATATAATACATATGCATACTCTTTAACTTGCATGAAAACCAAAATTTCAAAGTAAAATTGAAACCAACAATATGTACCTATAATTAATTATATGTAGACTGCTTACCCTTCCTCAACTATATGTAACATATATTGACAAACTTCCTAAAATATTATTTGGCTGATTAAAGACAGTAGATCTGCTGGATCTTCATCAACTCAGCTTTGTCGAAAGTGTGGAGTCTTGCTAATTGTCCAAGTGGAGTAGGATTGCTTACTGCTAACAAAACATTTTGTAGTGGCTTCGGACATTCATCCTTCTTCTTTCCAGATTCCTGTGGCCACTGAAACCCTTTAGCTGGACCATGGGGATGCATAAAAGACACTGTCATGTCGTTCAACTCTTTAGATATACCAGTGATCTGTCCCATCCACCAATTCTGATCGTATACACAAGCAACGAACTGGCCTACTTGGAAATCATTTATTGAATAATGTGTTTTAATCTGGTTAGATTGTACAACTATTTCTATTTTATCTTTAATTGTGCGTCCCATGTATGTCTCATTTTTAATCAGCCAGTAATGTTTAGATTGTATTCCAACAACTGGTTTTACAGTAGCCCATTCTTTTTCCTTAGATGACCTATACATTTGAATTGTTTTACTTTCAAGAGCCAATAGAGTTATCTTTGGTACAAGGTTACCTACTTCAGCAACAAATGAAGCAGAATCTCTAATGGCATTAACACACACTGCCCGAAGATTGAACTTAGTTGCAAAGTGTTTACACAAACCACCTATTGCATCACATGCACTTTTGCCATGCCCTGTAGCAGAAAAAATCCATTTTTTTTCAACAGTTTGAGTATTTTTACATAGTTCATACAGCTGAAACCTATTTTTGAAATGTCCAGCTGCCCCATCTGTAATGTACACTATTGAACTCAAAAGTTCTAACTGACAAAATTTTGAAATTTCCAGTTTTATAACCTCTAAAGCACAGAGAACGTGAGCAGAGTCGTGAGCTATATCATCAGATACTATAACAAAACTTCTTATTTCCGCACCAAAGTATGCAACACAGGTAAACAGTGAAAGCTGATCAGTTTGCCAGTGGTAAGTTTGGATTTCATCAGGCAATACAACTGACCAGTTCTCAGCAAAATCAAAATGTAAAACAAGAGCATTATTTTGTTGGACAGAACTTCTTGCTTCAGCTATTCCTTCCCTTTGTATTTTCCTAATGTAACTGTGAGGAATAGCTTTTTTAACCCAATGCCTTACATGTTCCAGAAAATTATTTACAGATACAGTTTTTTTTATGAGGTCACCATGTTCCCAAATCGCAAATGTAACTTCTTCCCCTTCATCCAAGCCAAAGTTTTCAACAGTTAATGTTTCTGTGCCAGGACAGTCACCACACTCCTCGAGCCAGCAATCTTCATTCCTTGTTTCGTCACACAAACACTTCAGTAGAAGATAGTCTTCATCAATTTGGTTATTTGTTACATTTCGAAGAGCTACACAGATAAGTTGCATGTTACTGCAGTAAATACAAGAACACACAGTCTGTTCTGGCTGAATTTTCACCCATCTTGGTCGTAAGGCATAAAACTTTGAAAGACTAATTTCTATAAGAGGATTATCTTTTTTGAATGCTTTGTATGCATCTTTGATGGACCTTGTCATGAATCTTTTAACCTTTTTTACTTTCTCGCCATTACCATTCTTAATGCAAATAACATCTTTTTTGTTTGGACTTTCCCTTGAACAGTCTTTACTATCTTCTAGGTAATATGATAATGCTAGATCTTGTACCTGTGTAGGTAAAGGATGTCCACTATAGGGGTCAGGTTGAGCATAAATTCCCTTATTTTTTATAACTGTGCGACATTTATCAATGAGGTACTTTGACACTGAAGGTAATTTTTCCTTCAATACAGTTTTACTAAATGTTTGTGGTACCAATGTTAGTAGCTGTACTTTTCCATTGTAGTTACAAGTATGAAGAGCTGAGTCAATATTTGAAAACCATAGACTACAATTGACACACACAGGCATTTCATCATCAGACTCACTTGAAAGATGCACGTGATATATGTCTTGTAATTTGTTCACAGCAGAAGTTTTTAACTCATCAACTAATTTTATCTTCTTTTTCCTCGCATAACCTTCTCTCCTATCCAATCTCACCTCTGAAGGGGATTTCAATGGTGATACTTCTACATTTAATGTTTTAATGAGACTGCTATTTAAAACACTTACTAGTTCATCCTCCGGAATAAAATTCTCTGATGTGGATGTTTCTTCTGCATCTTCAGCAAGTTCCAGAAATTTCTTTTTATAAAAAGTAACACAGTTGCTACACAAAATATCATTTTTATTTACTGAAGCAGATACACCCACAAACTTTTAAATATCATCTGCTAAATCATTCACCTTACACATCCTCACACATTTACTTTTATACACACTTTTTTTGTGCCTTTTAATGTAGTCCACACATTTAATTCTCTCCGTACTATGAAAGTCAGACATGATTTAGTTCACTAGCTGAACATCACCCATGAACACACACAACACAACTGTAACAGCAAAAGTTTGGGAATTCCCTTGTAGTCTTGTAGTTGATTCCCCCTATGGTCACCAGGGATTTCCCTCAAGCTACCAGGGATTCCCCTTACAGCAAGCGCCTGGGAATATTCAGATAGGGACTCCCCCTTCATATTTCCCAAGGTTTCCCCTCATACAAAACCAGTTACAAATTATCACATACTATTTAGATACCAACAAAACATTTATTAATTGAGCATGCACAACATACAAAAGGTAATGACATTACATTTTCAAAAAATTCTAGAAATGTTTACAGGCAAAAACACACTATCCAACAAAGTGCATGCTATTAATAAAGGTGAGGACTACAAAGTTACAAATTTTCAGATTTTTAAAATATGGGGTTTTTCAGTAATTTTCAATCAAAAATGGCACTTTTGTCAAATTTTGAAAATTTTAAAGTTAAATTTTAATAATTCCATGCATCATAGAATTAAAAACAATTTTTCCTGTAAAACTACTGTAATAGGTCTACATATTACCAGAATTACTTTTTATGAAAATTGATTATTCCACATAAAAATTTTTTTTTGAAAATCCAAAAAAATCTAAATTTTTTGCCAAATTTTTTAGTTTCCCCCCCTTAAAGATATTGTCGTTGGGCTCATTGGAACTATTCCACTCTGTAGTTCACTATAATAGGTACAAAATAAAAAAAAAATGCCGCTCATTTAAAAAACACCCCTTTTTCCAACTGTTTTGATTTTGAACCAACTTCAAAAGGCTATAACATGGGGAAAAAATTTTTTGGGACAAAATCCTTTTGGCATACTTCTTGTCTGCACTGGTTGTAACTGCTGTAATTTTTTAAAGCAAATCTGAGATGGTGACCTGACATTGAATTGAGGTGGAATGGCTCTGTAGAAACTCTGTTTACGAGATCCATCTCCATTTCTGTGTCATTGTAGAACAGGCCTAATTGTTCTTTATTGCGCACCCAGTTTATTACAAAGTTTTATAAATCATATTTTCAAAAAAATATATATATTTTGGTTATGGTACAGTTTTGCATTACAAACACATTCAACTGCTTACGTTATTTTATTTTTATGTTTTTTATGTTAAATACATATTATGGTTCGTCTGATCAAAAATTGATTCAGACAAAAGTTTCGGATAAAAATTATACATTTTACAAACAATTTGAACGAATTCAGTAGTGTGTCTACCAAAGCAGTTATAAATTTTTGAAGCGATAACGTCATAAATCGATGAACGCCGGCTGCACGCACAAAAAACATGACTCATTGTACGTTCCGCCTGAGCCAAGCGTGCAAGAACCGGCCAACCACCGTGCGAGAAAATCTTCTATAATATCAAACAGGTTAAGGTATGCAATTTTTCAGCAATGTTTTCTTATGACGTTATCATGTATAATTATCGTTCAAACTGACTTTACAGACAAGCCCCCCCCCCCCCCCCCTTTTTTTTTTGGTCCTTCTACAGGTTTTTTTTCACTCCATGCTATAATGGTTGTTCGTATAAAAATTAATTCCAAACATATTTTATAGGTATATAATATTTTAAGGGTTTACAATAAATAGGAATGGAGTTAATAGTGTACGTGGTTCAGAAATTATAATAATTTTTCTGCCCCTGTTTCTTTGATCCCTTTGCCGCAATGGTTTGTTTGATCAAAAATTGTTTTAGACAAAAGTTTTAGATGAAAATTGTGTGATTTACAAACACTTCGAACAAATTTGGTGGTATGCCTAATAAGGGAGTTATGAATTTTTTTGTCCTCCAACCCTTGTTTTTTTTTTACTCCTTGCAGTTGTGGTTGGTCAAATAAAAATTGCATTTAGACAAAACTTTTTGGTATTATTTCTACGAATTACAAATCCTTCAAACGGTTATAGTGATTTTTCTGTTTAACATTTGTAATATTTAAACTGATCACGTAAGTAACTAATTGGGCCCTATATATGACACACCATTTAATAAAAATTATAATATAATACTGTGTAATATTTATATTGAGCGTTCACGAAAGCAAACGGGAGTGCCACCTTCCGAGAACCACGCCCTTGACCGAAGTCTCATCGATATTAAGGTCGTTAGGAACACTGCAACGTCCACCATGGATCACATGCTTCAGTGGGATGCAAGTAATCCGTAAACATTTTAAAATTGAAAAAAAAAAGTCTTGCCTTCCCCCCCCCCCCCCCCCCTTTTTTTCTCTCTCCCTTTCTTACTGCCTCTCTACCCTACTCTTCTTTAAATAAAATTTTTTTGATGGTTGTTTTTTTGTTTCAGAAATTTTAGTGAGGGTGATGAGAGACAAATACAAACTTACACCCATGCTTTACCCATGACTCGAACCCAGAACCTCTCGCACCTTGCCGTGAAGGCGAGGCTCCACTCAACCACCACCAACACCACTGAATGCACTGAAGTTTGAAAACTCGTGGACATAAATTTAATTGGTTGCAGCAAAAGCCAAAACAAGCAAGTTAATGTTAAGGAATGTATGTCCGAAAGCAAACCCCTCCAAAATTTCACGGAAAAAATAAGAGTGCAAATTGAATTTTCTGCGCAGTTAAGAATCACCCTACTGGCTGAGAGGGAAGCAAAAGTTTATAGTTAACCAAACCAAACACACTTGCAACCGCAGTCTGATTCACAGGGGGTGGTTGATTGTGGTGTGTTTACACGTGTGACTTTGAGCTATTAGCACAGTGATACCTGTTAGTGAGTACAGTGCTGCGACTACAGGATTTACGAACAGCAGCAGCATGTCAGACTTAACATTTGCAAAGATGGTCGATATACACATTACGCATGTGGAGACGTGAAGAAACGCACCCAGGCATGTACCAAATAGGAGCACATTCTCACGTCTTAACCAGCGACTGTCTAAGAGTGGAAGTTTGTAATCACTAAGGGTAACATACATCCGACTGCTGGTTGCTATGCTAGTACAGCACTGCTAAGTGTCACAGATTTTACGTAATTGTTACTGATTTAGTCGTCCAGTTAAAAAATTACGGAATGTTATTTATTTATCACGGAAACAGAAAATTCTTAGTGACACTTTTGAAATATATAGTGTGTACAACTGTTTCGTACAATAAATATAGCTCATGTAACTAAAAGGTAAACCTTTTGAAAGTAGCCTACTTATCATAAATGTAAATCCTTAAAATTATTCTAGCTCTTTAAATATTTAGTGGTTTGACAAATTGTATAAATTTTTATTATTGAATGGATGGGATTGGTTAGTTACTGTAAAGGTGTGAGTGCTAATTGTTGTTTAGAGTAGGTTGGCGTTAACTCAAACATATTTGTTTTACACTTTTTTCTAGTGTGGCAGTTGGCAGCATTGCTAGTGCGTATGGTTAGATCTATAAACATCCGTGCTCATCGTCTGGTTCCCGTGGAGAATTTGAACGTCACTGTTTTAAGATTGCACTACTTCACATACAGTGGCATGGTGTCTAGTTGCATGCAAAATTCAAATTTGTGCCGGTAACTTTGCAGGGTTGTGTTTCTGGACATATGTTGCTAAGCATTAATTGGTTGTTTTGCATTCGCTCCATTCATAAAGTTCATGCCCGGCAATTTCAAAACATTCTGTACATACAGGATTCCCATAGACGGGAAGATCTGGAAAACTGGAATAACTCAGGGTATTTAAAAGGTGTCCTCCAAAAACTGGATAACACAGATATATTGACCAAATGCTAGTTATCAAACTTGAGTATTAATTTTTAATACTAGTGTGTCACTTTAATATTTTAAAACCAGTCAGTATTTTGGTCACAAATTCACACGTAGAATTTAATAATTTGAAGCACAATGAAGTGTTGATTTGTAATAATTCACTCTGTTACCTACAGTAATAAATGTATTTTTTCAAAGTTTGATCAAATATAAACAGTGGATTTAATTTTACGGACTGGCAACTTTGGTCGCATAGCGGGAAAAGATTCCATGCAAAGATAACCTAAAGTTTGTGAAGTAGCCTGGCTTCTGGGTTGTAGCAGCGTCCTTGGCAAATAATTCACCGACGTTTCGGTCGACATTGCAGTCGCCATCATCAGGGAGCAGTTAACCTACTGAGGTATTCTCTATTGATAGAGGAGATGGCTACAAATTAAGCAAAATATGGAACCCACTCTTTAGAAATCTTCCAAACGTAGCTCCACATCCAACATCAGACAGATCGCCCCTGATTGGCAGAAACAGCCCAGCCAACCAGAAGAAAGGAAGGCTCTGATTGGCCCACAGCTGCAGCTAATCAGGAAGCACCTTCCCCTCGGACGAGAGTATATAAAGGCAGGATAACTTGTGAGAACCTCCGTAGGTAGCTGCTCCCTGATGATGGCGACTGCAGTGTCGACCGAAACGTCGGTGAGGACATGGCTGCAACCCAGAAGCCCGGCTACTTCAGACAATGGCCGTGAAAGCCAGCAGAGTAGTTAGTTGGTGGGACGGCGGGCGTGCCTGGTTGCAGGGGCGTCTGCACGCTGGCTCCCTGCTACTGCATCATCATGGAGTACTGCCCCTTCGGCCCGCTCTACAACCTGCTGAAGGACGGGGAGCTGGTCCCGCCCGCCAAGCTCGTCAAGTGGGCCAAGGAGATCGCCTCCGGCATGCACTACCTGCACTCCCACAAGATCATCCACCGAGATCTGAAGAGCCCCAAGTGAGTTGCGTCTCTCGGTGACGAGCAGATCCATGTAGTATCTATCAGTTCATAATTATTATTTATTATTATTTATTGACGTGACAACAAAAAAGTGTAGCCACTCCTTGAGCCATGGTTTGTTTTGTTAGCCAGGGCGACCTCAGCTATTGACCAGACACCCACTTCATTAAATAATACCGCCTTGGTTAAAACTGCAACATACATTGAAACTTTATTAGTTAAAACCCTGTTAATATCAAACCCTAATTAATACAAAGTTTTTCCAAAGTCCCTAGAAATTACATAAGAGTTATAGTGCTAAGTAATTTTATTAATACAAAATTAAGGTTATTGTGTAATACAAAGATGTTTTTGTTCCAAGAGTAAATAATTACATGTAGTAAAAGGATGGTTAATACAAATATCCCAGAATAATAATTATTAATTGAAGGCTTCCATGAACTTCATAGGAAAGTCTCAACAGGTGAAGTACATTCACGTGAACCTTCAACTGCGTGTAACACAATCCTTAAAAATAATAAAATAATTTAAGCTGAGTAAACAGTGTTCAAAGGGGTAATCTAATAAATAAATTATAGCCAAGGATAGATGCAAAGGTTAAATAAGCAAGTAATGAAATCAACACATTTCATTTAATCCTAGGCAAGAGCCTCACGTAAATCCTTGTACAAATACATCATTCTTTCACATACAAAAGTAATACTGAGTATTAATTAATACTGTTAGCAAGAAAAAGCAGCGGTACAAATGCCACGGCAAAATACGTGAACGCATATCTATATTTTCTTTAGGATTAAATACTTGATAGAATTGTACACAAACGTGTACGTGATGAAACTAAGATTTTCCATTTTTAATTACTCAGAACGTTATTCCAGGACTTAATACTAGGGCGCCAGAGGTCATCAAGAATTAACAACAAAATAACACAAAAAAACTTATTTTATTGTTTTAATCATAATGAGAAACCTCGAGTCATGGAAATAATAACCAAACAAACAAATATTAAATAAAGTCTATGGGATGTCGTAGATAACCTGACTCTTGAATAAAATACAAAATAAATAAAGTTCCTGAAATTGTTCACTGAGTAAAAGTTTTGGGGTTTTGCTCCGGCTTGCTCGAGCATGAAACGCCTAACCAAAAGACTTCTGGACTTGTGTACATATAGTTTGTGCCAATGTGAGTAAATTTGCTGTTAATCGCCGAAAGTCAATGTTCTACTAATTTTATGATAATCCAAAGTTTATATAATTATAGTTCGCGTATGTTGACGGTAAAATTTACGCCAATTTTAATATATAGCGATGATGCAGACCATACCTTAACTATAGATGCTTAATGTCGTTCGTAAAATACTTCGTCGCTCACGTGAATTGAATGCGATTATTCTGCATTCAATTACAGGGCGTCAATTAACATTGCCCAGTATTTTGACGTAATTTCCAGATCAATAACGCCGAAATTAGCATCGCCACGAACGAAATATTCCCAGAGGGAATACACTACCACACGCACTAAATGGCGTCATTTTTCACTCTTTCTCTTCTCTCTTGCCGAAATTAAATTGTTAATTGAAAAGGGCCAATCACGGCCGCGACACGTTAGCGTCCTTTTTAATGAAGCCAATGAAATGTCAATATCAATCAAGCATAGGCTCGTTAAAGCTGTTCCGAACGCCGCGCGATTATTTATTTTAGCAGTTGTCATGACGACACAGCACGAGATGCGCGCGCCGCCATGCGTGGAACAAAACAAAACACTGCCGAAAGTATCGGGAAGCGGTATTAACCTCGAACGTAAAACAATAATAAACAGTTTCAGTTAGTCTGATAATACCGTAGTATTACAGTGCCGCTCCCGATATAAATTTATATTTCACTGTCCAAAAAGTTAAATTCAATTTAGATCGTAAAACTAATAACTGGAACTGGTTACTTCACAAGTTGGCAACATTGCGATGAAAGTTGAAAAACGTTATTCTCTTGCCAAACGACACTACTCTTCGTAGGCTGGACAGTCGCACTGTTGTTTGTAAACATGATCTGTCTACATGTTGTGGAATATCAGTTACCTGATTAGGCGAAGCAAGGATGTAGAAGAAGGCTCACCAATCTCCATACATGGTAAGTGACAGCTGAGCAGAGAGGTCTACTGCGGTGTAAACCACAGTGCTGGGATGGCGGTTCAGCCAACAATACACTGTTGTAGGCGATCGACGTCGTGAAGACTGCTGGACCAGTGTGCTGTTCATCGATGATCGCATCACCTGATGTCACCAATGACATCACGATGGATGCTGTGGTGTCGTGCTGATGCGGACCCACCGGGTCTGCGGCGTGTTCGCTGGGGTCGTACCAACTGGTACGAGCTGCTGAGTCAAATGTCCAACACATGACTCTACATGTGCCTTGGACTACTGCTGCTGCTGCTGCTGCTGCTGCTGCAGCTGCATCTACTGCTGCAGACGGTGTCGAAGGGGACCGCAACAAAACTCGTTCAGTTCGTCGGCAATCAGAAGACACACACACGTTAATCACACGTCCTATAGCAGTTCTTATCACTTGCGCAATATGAATATACAGCGTCCTGTGATCGTGCCTCATGCTATCTCTAACCCCTCTTCTTCTCTTGCTCCCCTACTCTAACATAAATTAAATGACTCGAGATCCCTCAAACTCATAAAATTAATAATTCATAACAACTTAATAATAAATATAAACATTAATTGAACACATAATAACTCTGTTAAATAATAAACAGTATTTGCAACAATAACATTGCATAGTACTTTGCAATAACAACAGGTTATTGTTTACCTTTGTAGTAGGTGATGAATAAATAAAATATATTTTATGGATGTTATCAACATAATATCCTCACCTAGTAAATAATTACATTCAATTTCTTAATTGAGATTTGTCAATAATATTGGGCTTTCAATAACATATTAGCATATTTAATATGCTTCTCACATATCATATGTGAATATTTTCCTTCATCACATGTTATACAATAGCTACACTTATTTACAAGAAGAGACATTATTTGCTTCTCAGCTATGAAATAATGACAATAACCTCAAGATAAATATTATTGATTGAGTGCTAGTGTATAGTGTTTATGTTTTTAAAGCTGTTCATTAAAGACAATCTTTAAAATTCTTTATCTTTCATTTCTTCTTTTCTCAATATAAAGTGGAGTGTTTTTACATCCTATTCATAAGAGTGTGGATGAAGTTGATATCCACTTATCGTTTCGGGTGTCCTGTGGGAACCCAATTAAAGTGCATTTTTAACTACTAGACGATGAAGAAGCATAGGTAGGGGCAAGGCAGTAGCCTGGATCAAACTGTAAGTACTCATACCAACAAGTGTGTTCATTTAGTAGGATATTTGTCAACTAATCTTTAGGCCATTAATTATATGTAGTATTTAGTTGTGTGTTGCATTAGTTATACATTGTAATATGTCACATAGTGTTTGTACACATCTTATGCCAAATTTTATTTAAAACTCACGTGTATATCCATTGCTAATATGGTCGAACTCGACTAATAGGGTGATAATAACTGTGTCTCAACACAGTAACTGTACACACAGTACATAATATTTGGTATGTCCCTCTAGGACAATATACCAAACCAACGCTCAGGCAACACATATGCTCCAAGCACAAATATCAGTTGGAATAAAATCATCAACTGACAAACACCCTAATTCTTCGAATATAAATTACCATATCGAAGCAATGAGGTACCTATACACCTGGATTACCTCTATCAACTTACGAGGATATATATAATTAAATTTCCTTAGTAACATAAACAATACAATGATTTTTTAGCATAACACAAGTAATAATGGTACATATTTGGTGTTCTAATTCACCACAGGTGTTTTGTAAGGCCTAAGCTGACTCAAATTGTAATTACCTACAATTTTTCCTGTATCAGGGTCCTGTAGAGTGTAGCAGTTACATTTCTCCACAGCTACTACTTTGTAGGGACCTGAGTACAATAAAAATAGCTTCTTCGCTAGATGTGCCCACTTGTTACTAGTTGGTGCTGTACGGCGTAGAACTAAGTCTCCTACAGTGAATTTACTGATCCTGGATGCTGGCTTCCTTTTCTTCCTAAGGTCGGCTTCTCTTGTTAATTTATCTCGTACCAGTTCTTCAATTTCTTCCTGAGTTGGCCTCTCCATGTCTTGTTCTGGTTTGTCGCATTCCGGTATTAATTTCGGTGGTAACACCTCCGATCTTACTGAGCATAATTATTTTGATGCTCCTCAATTACAGCTTGAGAGTAGCTGCAATTCGCAGTCTGCTGAGGCTGCGTTACTGTGCAGTTGGGTGGGATCGGCTGCTGCCGAGCAAAATATCCTCGCTGCATGGGATACGATGTGGTTGGAGGATGGTTGAGTGTAGAGAAACTCGCTGGTGATTGACTCACAGGAGCGGTGTCTGCTACAGGGGGATGCAACATATGCTGTTGCATATTGTTGGGCGGCTGACGGTTAGAGTAACTCCTGTACTCCCACCTGGGTGGCCTTCCATTTGGATCTTCAGGACGGTAATGCTTTCCCCACCACTGGTTTTGGTTGTGGGTGTAGGGTTTCTTCGGCTGGCGGTTTCCTTGATGTTGAGGTTGGAATTCCCTCCTGGTCTTCCACTTCCCTGTCCGGTACTGTTTCGCAGGCTGCCATGACGTGCAGTGGACGTTGGCCTTGCCGCCGTCGTTACCACGCTGCCAGGGTGTGTAGAGTGGTGCTGCCTTCTGATGTGCTGGCTTGAGGTCTTTCTCCACCTCACTATTGTTGTTCCTGGACAGCCGCTCCAGCCGGTCGAAAGCGAGGACCTGTTCGCGGAACTCTGTGATATTGTTGAAGCTACGCCCTGTCAAATGTACTTGGTACTTGATGGGTAGCTGGGAGGTCACCATCGCCATGAACTCAATATCACCCATCTCTGGTTCGAGGTAGCGCGTCCTCTCGAACATTTGAGACAAGTGGGTCTCCAGAGTTCGGTTCTTCTTGCTATCATACCGCTCGGTATGCAGACGTGCTCTCAATGTTCCCTGTATTTTCACATTCCAAAACTGCTGTTTGAAATGGCTTTTGAATTCTTGGTAGGAAGTGATGGTACTTTGTAATACCTCCCACCAGTAATACGCATGGTCCCTCAGTGCAGTTGCCATGCATTTCAGGCGTTCAGTATCACTTAGCCTGAACATGTCAGCGTATTCCTCGAAACGTCGAAGGAATCTCATTGGATTCTCTCCTTCATGGGCAGAGAACCTAGGCATCGCCTCTGACCATTGGCGTGCCGGGTGGTGCATCACTGCAACGGGATCCAAGGTGGTGTGTGTGTTAGCGGGGTTGGAGCGTGTGATTGGGAGCTCAGGTTGCTCAACTTGCGGTGAATCACAGCTACTGAGGATTTCATTGGCATTGGTGTTCAGGGCTGGGGCCAATGCTACATGGTGACTGGAGGTGCGAGTAAGATTGTCTACCCTCAACTGCAATACCTTCTCTTGTAGCTTGCCTACCTGCTGCTCTATGTCCATTGAAAACTCTGTCTGCCTTTTCACTAATGTGTCCACCTGCTCCCTCATGTCTGTGGTGTGATTGATTACCACATTTTCAATCATGGTCTGGCATGTGGATTGAATTTGTTCCAGGCCACAGCTGTTCTGAGCAGCTTGCTCAGCTAATTGATTTAACCTGTCATTCAGCTGGCTGGTCTGGGTATTTAACTCTGTTGCTAACCTAGTTGTAGTACTACTGCACTGCTGTTGTATTAGCTGCAACTGTGTATCAGTGTAGCTTTCGTGTTCTGCCAACCGCACAGAAATAGCAGCCACACTACTTTTTACTTCACCCATTTCACTTTTAAGGGTGCTATCTATGACTTCCAGTTGTTGTTTAATGCTATCTTTAGTGCTATTGAGATTTTCCTCCAACCTAGCACTCTGTTTTTCTAAACTAGCTTGTTGTTGTTTGTGGTTAGCTTTCACCTCCTGCCACATGCTCTGCAGCATGATGAGCAAGCTAGCACTTGTTTCATTACTTATTGCAGCTGGCAATACAGGAAAATGTGTGTGTGTTGTGGTGGTAGCTTGGGGTTGTGTCACATCTACTCTAGCCGCTCCAGCATGTGTTACTGGGGTAACAAGATCTGTGTTATGTACTTGGCTAGGTGATGTGGGAACAGACACATCTACAGAGTGTGTAGATTCCACACTGCTGTCCCTGGAGCTGTCCTGACTGACACGTCTACTCCTTCCCCTAGTTTCCATATTTACTTATAACTTACAACATAAGAACACAATACAAATATGCACACTATCGGCCCCACAGTTCGTGCGGCAGAAAAAAAAATGTTGTGTCTCTTATTCCCTTCTGTACACAAACGTGTACGTGATGAAACTAAGATTTTCCATTTTTAATTACTCAGAACGTTATTCCAGGACTTAATACTAGGGCGCCAGAGGTCATCAAGAATTAACAACAAAATAACACAAAAAAACTTATTTTATTGTTTTAATCATAATGAGAAACCTCGAGTCATGGAAATAATAACCAAACAAATATTAAATAAAGTCTATGGGATGTCGTAGATAACCTGACTCTTGAATAAAATACAAAATAAATAAAGTTCCTGAAATTGTTCACTGAGTAAAAGTTTTGGGGTTTTGCTCCGGCTTGCTCGAGCATGAAACGCCTAACCAAAAGACTTCTGGACTTGTGTACATATAGTTTGTGCCAATGTGAGTAAATTTGCTGTTAATCGCCGAAAGTCAATGTTCTACTAATTTTATGATAATCCAAAGTTTATATAATTATAGTTCGCGTATGTTGACGGTAAAATTTACGCCAATTTTAATATATAGCGATGATGCAGACCATACCTTAACTATAGATGCTTAATGTCGTTCGTAAAATACTTCGTCGCTCACGTGAATTGAATGCGATTATTCTGCATTCAATTACAGGGCGTCAATTAACATTGCCCAGTATTTTGACGTAATTTCCAGATCAATAACGCCGAAATTAGCATCGCCACGAACGAAATATTCCCAGAGGGAATACACTACCACACGCACTAAATGGCGTCATTTTTCACTCTTTCTCTTCTCTCTTGCCGAAATTAAATTGTTAATTGAAAAGGGCCAATCACGGCCGCGACACGTTAGCGTCCTTTTTAATGAAGCCAATGAAATGTCAATATCAATCAAGCATAGGCTCGTTAAAGCTGTTCCGAACGCCGCGCGATTATTTATTTTAGCAGTTGTCATGACGACACAGCACGAGATGCGCGCGCCGCCATGCGTGGAACAAAACAAAACACTGCCGAAAGTATCGGGAAGCGGTATTAACCTCGAACGTAAAACAATAATAAACAGTTTCAGTTAGTCTGATAATACCGTAGTATTACAGAATACATGATAGAAACTTGATAGATACTTGATAGATAGAAATTTTACAATTATTATAACGCTTACACACAGGGACAATGAATGTCGTTATCACAGACAAATGCCTCATTAGAGAATACAAAAAAACGTTAAATGAACATGCAGGCGACTGCGGCCTGACCTACACTAGGCAGTAATAAAGCTTACTTTAAAGCATGATAAAGCATGATATCAAAAGAAAACTCACAAATTAATACATTAAATACATTACGTAAAAACAAGTCCTAACGAAGAGTGAAGACATGACGGGGAGAAACGTCAAACAAACTACACGTGGAATAAAGAGCAATTAATACAAAAACGAGCAAGGTAAAAAAAAATAATGCCAAATAGAATTTAGAAGGTGATGGCCGAAATAAGAATTTATAGTTTAGCTATTACCAATTAGCAATTACATGACTGTAAGGGTCACCACCTTACAAACACTTACGTGCATTCTCCCCGCTGTCACACTCTCTCTCTAAAGCAATTATCTGACTACATGCTTAATTCAGCAGCGCATGACCAGCACCGACTGAGTGCTAACGAACAAGAAGAGCCTTCAAGGCAATACATCTAGTTGTAAGTAAGAAAGAGGGCGCCACGCGCATGCGCGGACACCTCAAGAGGGGACGTCAAACACAGCACTGGACGCAGAGAGGGGGGGGGGGGGGGGGGGAAGTAGGAAGGGAAGGAGCGCCGAAGCCTGCCGCGCGGCGCGAAGTTCAAATGACGCGCACCGACCACTTCAACTCCCCCACCCTTGACGAACACAACCGCGAGCCTCGCCAACCAAGTCTCAAGGACACGAGCTGGAACTGCAGGTCCGGTCACAACACTCTTGAAGTAAAGAATCTCAAAAGTCAAGTCAACACAATTCTATGTGTGTACAATAACAAAAGTGTATCTAACTGACGATTTCTTGAAGTGAGTTCAACACATTTCTATGTGTATACAATAACAAACAATGTTTCTAAATGACAATTTCTTGAAGCGAGTTCAACACATTTCTATGTGTATACAATAACAAACAATGTTTCTAAATGACAATTTCTTGAAGTGAGTTCATGACTGGCATAATTTTCCGTGTAGGACACCTAGTATGGATTCTCAGTGTATCCATTGAAATAAAGAGTCTTCAGCGCTGAAGAGAAAGTTTAAAGTACGGGACGTCCCTAATAAATTCAATTTCGGACAGCATCTTCTTCATCCCAGAGTAGCAGGAACAGCATGCCTTCACCCAGCGCGAACCCAGGGCAAGAACGGCGGGCGTCCCCACCGCCTGCCCACGCTCGGCGCCTGGCAGGCAGGGCCACCCGAAGCGGCCACTGCAGAAGAGTCAGTCTCCGCACGCGTCACGGCCCCTCACGGGCAGGAGACGGCGGCGACTCCATGCCACCGCTCCTCATCGGTGACGTGACGGCGACCAACGTCCCAGCAAGCAAGTGACCTTGCAGACACGACGAACCCGGCGGGCGGCTGCGGTCACGGTATCTCGGGCAGGGCGAGGAGCGTTGGGTGCGCAGTGGCGCGAAGTCCTCTTCTGGGCGTGGCGGGAGCATCGGTGGGAGGAAAGGAAAAAAAAAGAGGGAAACACGAACACCCAAACAACAACAAAAAACTATGTCTAAAAAAAAAAGAGAAAGGAAAATTATTATTGATGAAATTTCTTTAATTGACCCACATGGGCCTTTTTATATTTTCTAGTACCAGAAGGGTTACGCAATAGGACTGTGTTGTCTCCCAAAAATTTATCAATCACGAATGGCCCAACAAAAGCAGAAATTAATTTTGAATTAACATTATCAGCCAGTTTTGGTAATTTAAAATTCTTTAAGAGAACCAAATCATTAACAGCAAAACCATGTGGTCTCCGCGTAGCGTTATAAGAGGCGGCTACAGCCTCGCGGGCCCTCTTAACAACTCACATCGTCAAGCATGGCCTCCAGGGAATCACCGTCAGAGGCGAGTTCCAGAGGCGGCAGTCCCCAGGAATTAAGCAAGGGATGGAAGGGGGAAACCCTGTCGCCATATGGACAGCAGAATTAAACGCCACGTTGATGAATTCAAGGTCACTGTCCCACAATGACTGATCATCCCTGTAATAAGCAGTAAGAGTGGCTTTAAGCACCTTGTTTACACGTTCAGACTGATTACCCTGGGGGCAATAGGGACTACTGTAAATGGGTTTAATAGCCCATTCAAAACACATATCCTTAAATGATACAGACCGGAAGTAACGGGCATTATCACAGGTTATCATAGCAGGAGCACCAAAAAATTTCCACACTTGCTCTCTTAAGGCTTTAACAATACTAGTCGCCTTCATATTTTATAAGGGGAGTAACAACACAAATTTGGAAAAGGTGTCCAGAACAACTAGAATGCAAATATTTCCCTTTTTGGAGCGTGTAAGGGGGGCCAAAAATATCCATATGCAGAACGTGCCTTGGAGCAACCGGGGGATCCGCACAATACAGGCCAACCTTGGCACATTGCGGGGGTTTAGAAACCTGGCAGTCAACACAGGACCTCACGTGGTGACGCACGTCTGCACGTAGTTCGGGCCATGCCAGATGCGCGCTGATGCGGCGGAACGTTTTTTCGATACCCAAGTGAGCACCCAACAATGAGTCATGAAAGTACTTAAGAACCATCGGACGAAGGGAGGCAGGGACCACTGCCTTCCTCTGCTTGCCAGACTTCCCTGTGTAATAAATTACACCTTGTTCCTCTACGTAAGGCGTAACAGTGCCATGATGCAAATCCCTGCGTATGTGAACGCAAAGCGGGTCATCCTTCTGACAATCACGGATACTAAGAAAAGACTCTGGGAAGACCTTGCACACCGCGGCACTAATTGGCTCAGAACAGGATACTGGCAAGGCACTGGTGTCAAACTCCTCAGGGGTAAACATCCGTGACAACGTGTCCGCGACCACATTGTCACTACCCTTAAGATGGTGTAGCTTAAAGTTAAAACGGGACAGCCGTAACACCCAGCGCCCTAATTTTCCTAGCTGGTTAGGGTGGTTAAATAACCAGCTAAGCGCCTGATTGTCAGTGTACAGGTCAAATTCCTGACAGTCCAGGTACGAGGCGAACTTCTCAACGCCGAACAAGCATGCCAGCGCCTCCTTCTCATACACGCCGAGACGCCTTTCTCCGTCTGTCAACGATCGGCTAGCATAAGCTATGGGACGTAATCTATCATTTTCGAGGTGACCCAGGACAGCTCCTAGAGCAATGCTAGACGCATCGACCTGAAGTGCGAACCTACGCTGAAAATCCGGAAGGATCAAAACGGGAGGAGAAGAGACAAGGGCCTTAAGATTATCAAAGGCTTTCTGTTGTGCGTCGCCCCATTCAAAGGCTGTGTTTTTCATGCGCAGCTTATTCAACGGACCACAGACCGCAGCATAGTCCGGTATAAAGCATGCATAGTAACCTGTCATGCCTAGGAATCTCTGAATTCCCTTGACGTTTTTAGGGGGCGGAAAATTAACTATGGGTAAAACCTTGTCAGGGTCCATAATGAGCTTTCCCTTAGAAATAATGTAACCAAGGAACTTAACATGGTCCTGGGCCAAACGAAGCTTGTCAGGATTAACAGTTAACCTAGCCGCTCGAAGACGGTCAAACACCTGGGTTAGATGTTGTTTGTGCTCTTCTAAGCTAGCGCTATAAACAATAATATCATCAATATAGTTAAAGACAAATGTATACTTTAAATCAGAAAGAATATGGTCCAGCACGCGGCTCATGGCCTGACTACCAAATGAAACTCCCATGGGCACTCTATTGAACTGAAATTGTCCCCAAGGGGTAGAAAATGCGATGTATTTACGGCAATCAGGATGCAAGAGGATTTGATGGAAACTGGCGTTCAAATCGATGACGGAAAAAATGGCTGCCTCTCCTAGGTGTTGTAGAGCGCTCTCTACCGTCGGTAATTCGTAAGAGTCCTGAATGACCTTATCATTTAGAGATTTGAAGTTGTGAACCAAGCGAAATTCTCCAGCCTCCTTTTTAGGAACTAGAAAAGTAGGCAAGCTAAAATCAGAAATAGATGGGGCAATGACCCCAGCTTCCATGAGGCGATCAACAATAATCTTCATTTTTTGTAGTTTAGGGGGTGATACTCTGTGGCCTTTGGCCTTAACAGGCGTGTGATCCTTTAAATAAAACTTGTAGGGCAATACATCACACCTACCTATACGACTGTTTATTACGTCAGGATAACGACTGAAAACGTCCGAAATCAGAGAGTCTCTGAAGGTCACGTCACTCATGTCAGGACAAGACATGACTTCAGGGGCGGCATTCTGCGGAATTAATTTAATTTTTAATGAAGGGCGAAAGCCAAAAATAAGATGCTGATTAGCCACGTCAATCAAACAACGAGTTTTCCCCAGAAAATCCAGACCAAGGATAAGTGAATGACACAAACCAGGAATAACGTAAAAATGCCAGTTCCAGGAAAATCCGGCAATTTTAATGTGAAGCTCAACTGTCATGTTAGCACGTACTACTTCTCCGTTAGCTACACAAATAATTACGTCAGGGCACGTAGTCACACGGCTCTGCAATGCAGGAAATTTATTACGTAAGGAATCAAAAAAATCAGCACTCAACAAAGATCGAGTGGCTCCGGAATCCACTAAAGCCGGAATCACGTCACTAAACAAATTAACATGAACAAAATTGTAAAATTTATGAAAGGCGGCTTTTCTCTGACGACGATCGCGGCGACCGCTCATACGCCCGATCGGGGCCCGTTTCCCGGACACTGATCCCTATAGTGCCCTGCGCGGTTGCACCTAAAGCATTTGCGTAAATTGCGGCTCACAGCGGGCTGCGTGCACTCAGACACCGCGTGACCGAACTTTCCGCAGTTGGCACACCTGGACCGGCTGGCCTTAAGGCCGAGCGCATTAGTGGGAGGGGGGGGGGGCCTGTCGGGGGCGCGGCCGGCGCCGACAAGGGGCTCGGTTACACTAACCGCACAATCGACAAGCTGCGGCGCGCGAGTAGTACGAGTGGACTGAGAAATAACATTCACAGCAGGCTGAAATTCAAAGTTTTTGGGCTTATAAAACCGCGATGTAGATGGAATGGGGAATTCCTCCTTATATTTTCTAACAGCGAGCAAGCGATTCTCCACTTCAGAACTCCACTTGCGTAAAGCATTCAAAGTTGTGGGAGGACTAAGCATGGCGCTATGTTGAAGCACAAGCGGAGAGACATTCCCTAATATAGTTTGTACTAACTCAGTTTCCGTGAGATTTAAATTAAGAACGGCCGCATAATTGGCCACGGAATTAATAAACTGAAGAGTGGGCTTGTTAGGCAATTGAAACCTAAATACTAAGTCCCGTTTACAGCTCTCAAGCACACGTGGAGGACAGGCAAATTGCAAAACTGAGCTCTTGAACTGAGCAAAAGAAAGATTCTGAGTAATTGCGTCAGTCAGTAATTGCAAAAATGCGGCTCCACAGAGACTCAGCAGGGCCTTTAACAATTCTGCCTCACTAACTAATTTCAGCCCTTCAAGACGTGATGCCGCACTTAAAAAATCCAAAACAGCTCGTGGCTCGCAGCTATCAAGCCGAGGAAGAAGCTTAAGGTTGGAAAAAAATATTTTTGTATTAAATTTTGAGTTCAAGGCGGGGCCAGAAGGGGGTGGGAACTGCCGAGACGGTACCTCATCCGCTGATTCCCAGGAGTCACGAACATGTTGGACGAGTAGGCTCCTCAAAACAGCAACAGTAGCGCCCTCCTCGAAGGAAACGCCCTCCTCGGAGAGGATTTGAACCAGCTCGTCACGGCGCAGACGATACACCCATCCCGTGACCGGTGACCCCATGGTGCATGCAAGACAAAAGAGAAAAACAAACACTTTAATACTCAGCATAACACAGCAGAGTTGCGCAGTTAAAGGCTTCCATGAGCTTCATAGAAAAGTCTCAACAGGTGAAGTACATTCACGTGAACCTTCAACTGTGTGTAACACAATCCTTAAAAATAATAAAATAATTTAAGCTGAGTAAACAGTGTTCAAAGGGGTAATCTAATAAATAAATTATAGCCAAGGATAGATGCAAAGGTTAAATAAGCAAGTAATGAAATCAACACATTTCATTTAATCCTAGGCAAGAGCCTCACGTAAATCCTTGTACAAATACATCATTCTTTCACATACAAAAGTAATACTGAGTATTAATTAATACTGTTAGCAAGAAAAAGCAGCGGTACAAATGCCACGGCAAAATACGTGAACGCATATCTATATTTTCTTTAGGATTAAATACTTGATAGAATACATGATAGAAACTTGATAGATACTTGATAGATAGAAATTTTACAATTATTATAACGCTTACACACAGGGACAATGAATGTCGTTATCACAGACAAATGCCTCATTAGAGAATACAAAAAAACGTTAAATGAACATGCAGGCGACCGCGGCCTGACCTACACTAGGCAGTAATAAAGCTTACTTTAAAGCATGATAAAGCATGATATCAAAAGAAAACTCACAAATTAATACATTAAATACATTACGTAAAAACAAGTCCTAACGAAGAGTGAAGACATGACGGGGAGAAACGTCAAACAAACTACACGTGGAATAAAGAGCAATTAATACAAAAACGAGCAAGGTAAAAAAAAATAATGCCAAATAGAATTTAGAAGGTGATGGCCGAAATAAGAATTTATAGTTTAGCTATTACCAATTAGCAATTACATGACTGTAAGGGTCACAACCTTACAAACACTTACGTGCATTCTCCCCGCTGTCACACTCTCTCTCTAAAGCAATTATCTGACTACATGCTTAATTCAGCAGCGCATGACCAGCACCGACTGAGTGCTAACGAACAAGAAGAGCCTTCAAGGCAATACATCTAGTTGTAAGTAAGAAAGAGGGCGCCACGCACATGCGCGGACACCTCAAGAGGGGACGTCAAACACAGCACTGGACGCAGAGAGGGGGGGGGGAAAGTAGGAAGGGAAGGAGCGCCGAAGCCCGCGGCGCGGCGCGAAGTTCAAATGACGCGCACCGACCACTTCATAATGATGCCATTACTTTGGTTCTGTGTAAGTTGGAAAAAAAACTTAGAAATAATATATTCTTCCAAAATGATAGTATGTCTTCTTGTAGACTTTTTTTTAACATTTGCTTTATTTTTTCTGTCTTAATTCTTTAGTCAAAGTATTTAAATAAAATTTTTTTTGGCACAGGTTTTTTAGTCTAAAATTAAATTTTACAATCCCTAAAAAAGTACGTATATTGGGGGCTGCATAAAATTGTGTGCAAGTTTCTTTGGAACATATTCTATTTTTTTTTAAGTTGTGTTAAGCATTTACTAAATGAGAAAATATATTTTTAACTTTATTTTAATTTCATTTAGAAAGTATGTAAACATTGTGATTAAATATTGTAATAGTTTGGTTGATAAAAAACTTTGTTATTACAAAGTGACAACATGATGGTCCCTTTAGATGTGTTTCAATTGAGATTTGACTGTATCTTCTGTCATCTATTAAGACTGGTGTGACAAAAACACCGGAATTGTCACACAAAGAGAACCACGAGAGCTTCCCTGTGTTTGCCGTGTGCTAATGCAAGCTGCTGGCCTTGTCCCCAGTGTGTTGATCGGCCGGGGTGAAGTGGTGAAGATCAGCGACTTCGGGACGAGCAGGGAGTGGAACGAGATCAGCACGAAGATGACGTTCGCCGGCACGGTGGCGTGGATGGCCCCGGAGATCATACGCAACGAGCCGTGCTCCGAGAAAGTGGACATTTGGTGAGGATGTTTGCTATTGTGTGTGGTGAGCCATGTTCGTTTATACTGCCGTCGCCCGAGGTCCCGGGATGAGCCCAGCGCTTGCTGGCGGAGATTACTTAGTTCTTTTCTTTATGAGGGGGCGCCAGGCTAGCCGTTGTGATGGCGTGGGTCGTCGGCCCCACCGTGGATCACTGGACTCGCGGTGATTAATTAATTTATAAACCTTACAAGAGCTTCCAAATAAAGCTGGTTCAGGCACATGGTTCTTACACGGTAAACATGAGTCTTCTCCTACATAAATCACCTGTTGTTTGTTGTCGCAGCTGCAACACTAGGGTGGATGTCACCACACACAAATATCGTCTGTCACCATTAACGTGCGCTGTCGCCATAACACCGAACTCCTTTGTTTTAAAAATGAAATTGGACCAAAAATAAAACTACAAAATCTGTCTCCATGTATAGCGCAGTACCTCGGGATCCACAGTAAAGCGTGTGTGTGAGAAGGGTTTTACTTGTAATGTCTGTGTCATTGTAGTAAGGATGGTTAACACAATTATCGCAGAACTTTGGAAACTTTGGACATTTCAGTAAACTGGGACAAAGTGGTGTTTTTTCCTTGTGCAGTGAAAGATCTTTAATCTGGCATTCTACGATTTTGCACATTTTGTAATCAACATGAAGTAAAGGATGGCTAATGCAAATATCCCAGAATAATAATTAATACTTATGCCATTGCTTTGGTTCTGTGTAAGTTGGACAAAAAAATGCTTTGAACTAATATATTATTCCAAAATAATAGCATAACATTTTGTAGTTAGTTTCTGAACCTTTTCTTTATTTTTCAGTCTTAATTCCTTTAGAAAGATGTTCAATAAAAATATTATTTTGGGCCACAGGTGCAGCCAGCCTAAAATTAAATTTTTACAATCTCTAAAATAAGTACATTGGGGGCATTAAAAATTGTGTGCAAGTTTCCTTGGAGCATATTCAATTTTTTTTTAAAAGTATGTTAAGTATTTACTAAAGAAGAAAATATATTTTTAATTATATTGTACAGTTGAGCCGATTACTTTCAGAGTTTTTGGGTGGATTCTGGCCGTAAATTTTTCTTAAATAGAGCAGCTCATTACAACTTTTTTTAAAATACCAATACACTTAATTTTTCTTAAGTTTTCCCTTTGAAATTATATGAACTTTTGGATAATATGGCAAATTCTCTGTTCAGAAAGGAAAATATTATATGCTGGGTTGCGATAAAACTAAATATATCACCGAAAAACTTGTCAATATACATCATAACACCGAAAAGAAAGTTAATACACCGTAAAAAAACATAAATGCAACTTAAAATAATCAGAATTTTCAATGAAAAATTTACTCAAATCACAAAAATATTATATTTTATAATAGTAATTTCAAACACTATGTACTGAATTTATTGGAAAATTTGTTACTTTTTAACTGTTATTAGTAACTCATTTTTACACTATGGCATTGATACATATTTCAAACACACAGATACTTGCCAACTTATTTTTAAGGTTCCGAGTAGTAACACATGCTTATTAGAAATTATGAGGGCTATTTATAAAGTAATATCCATTTGGTCATTAAAAAAATTAAACTTGTAAGGATAAGTATTTATTGACAGACTGCAGACCTAATTTACAATTTCACATAATTGCCATTCAGTTCCAATCACTTTTTGCAACGCTGCACGAGTTTATTTAACCCCTCAGCATAGAAGTTCGCTGCCTGGGATTGGAACATTGCCTTGGCCTTAGGCACTATGGACTTTGAATACGCAATGCGTATAGCCCATGTACAGGCACTTAGTAAACACCTCTGAAAAATATTCAAGCAAACTCCAAGAAATGATGGCTACCATTTTTTTGGGATGAAAAGGACGTCATTTTGTTTGAGTTTATGAAACGTGGGTCAACATTTACAGCAAAAATTACAAAATTACGGTTGTCAACTGGTTTAATTTTAAGCCCTGCAAACTTTTATGCAGAGGGATTAAAGAAACTGGTGCAGGGTTGCGAAAAGTGTTTGGAACTGAATGGTGATTATGTGAAATTGTAAAGTAGGTCTGTAGTAAACTAAAACTGTCAAAAACTTTTTCTCACGAGTTAATTATTTTTAATGATCAAACGGAGCTTACTTTACGAATAGCCATCGTGTTATATTGTAAAAGTGCATCATGTATCAGTCAGAACAAAACTGTTTTGGTGAAATAAGTATCATGAATGATTTAAGTGTAATTTTTTAAAATCTATATAAATACAAATGTATGTTTGTTTATAATCTTAAATCTCAGAAATTTCCTCACCGATTGCTTTGGAATTTTGACACAATTTTGCATTTGAATACGTGCGTGTTTTTAAATACCTATATTGCACCTGTGTCAGGTATAAAGATCGGTAAAATACAGATAGGTAAAAATATTTATATAAATGAATGTTTTTGTGTTTATCTTCTGCTGTGTGAAAATAAACATATAGATGAGAAGATATGGACATATAGAGATAGAGATACAGAGAGAGGTGTAGAGAGATGTAAAGAGGAAGATATACACATATATAGATATTGCTATAGATAGTGAGGGATACATGCATAGATATAGATAGGGAGATAGAAATATAGACAGAGATAGATATGTATATATATATATATATATAGAAAAATATTGTGTGATTTTAGAGGGACATATATGGAGAGATATAGAGAGATGCTTTATATATGTGTAGCTACTTCAAACAAGTTACAGCAAAATTGAAAGAGGCGTAGCAATGCACGCAGGGCATTAGCTAGTATGCTATATTCATAAATAAAAGGAATCAATAAACAGTATAAAATATAGCACCAGGATCTACTTGTTTTAAAAATGAAAACCGCGACGGGCGTGTAATAGCGGGTGTGGTCTCGCCCCGCAGGTCGTACGGCGTGGTGCTGTGGGAACTGCTGACCTGCGAGACGCCCTACAAGAACGTCGACTCGTCTGCCATCATGTTCGGGGTGGGCAACCACTCGCTGCACCTGCCCATCCCGGCCACCTGCCCCGCGGGCTTCCGCCTGCTGGTGAGGCAGTGCTGGAGCGCCAAGCCGCGCAACCGGCCCTCCTTCAAGCACATCCTGCTGCACCTGGACATCGCCGGCGCCGAGCTGCTGGCCACGTCCCCCCACGAGTACCTCCAGACCCAGGTGCGCCCCCCCACCCCTCCCCGGGGCCTGACCGACCCTTGGGGGGCGCTGAAGTCGCGTCTTCGCATGCACCAGTAATCAGGGACCGGAAAAATTCGCGGGTTCAACACCCTGTAGGATGAACTCCATAGTTGTACGTACACTCGGTCAAATGCCACCCCACTCATTGGCTGCTGTCTTGTGAGAAATCCCAACGTAGTGGCCTGTGATTCGATAAAGCTTCGGTTGGGTGTTTCTAATTGGCCCAGAGTCATCCAGATGAGTTGCGAGCCAATAGCAGAGGCGGCACTGAGGTATAACCATTTGTGTTTTAGCCCTATCGCGAAATAAATTCGCGAATTTTTCCGGTCTCTACTAATAATCTAGCATCATTGCATGTACCCTACATGTTTCGACTAGACCGAGACAAAACACCAAAACCAAATGCGCTGTGAAATGAAAAAAGGCTTGGGACTCCCTGATTTCAACAGTAAATTTTGAAGTTTAAAAAAAAGTGCGCGTAAAACAAACACTTTTTAGGCCGACCCGTAACACACAGGCCTGGCGGGGGGCGCGTCCTCATAAATTAGCCTCGGGCGGTCAGAACTCTTGATCAGTCGCTGCTCCTCCCGCGCTCGCATGCGTGAAGTTTCCGACAACACTGCTACCACCATTGAAATCTTTTCAAGAAGAATAGTGTGTTATGCAAATGCCTAGCGTCCTTAACTCGATGCGCGCCTTGTCAAGAGCAAACACTATGGGCGGTATTAAAAGACGTTCGGGTAAGGGAGCGAGTAAGCACACTGCCTTGTTGGGACACAAACGTAACCTACCCCGCGAGCCGTATTCCAGAACGTGTCCGAACTGAATCCCAGTAAGTAAACTGTTTTGATAAACGGTGCCCTGCGCGGGGCTAGAATCCGGCTCCAACGCATTCGTGCGGATGTTTCGCGTCCATCGATACAATTTTTACGGCAGAAAATACCAGAGATGGCAGCACCATAGCACAAAAATGGAACTGCCTTTCTAATTTTCTCAAGTGCTTTTTAAGTTGTGATTATTTCTTGGCATGACCAATAGAGTGTAAAAAATGTTTTCCAGGATTGTTTTTCTACCATAAAGTTTATTTGGCTCTTCGGTACGCTTGGTACATCTCTCGATGTTCATGGAAGTGACTACATGCGATTTAATTTATGCAGGTCCACCATCACCAGATAGATCACGGATAGGACACAAAAATCCATTCCCTAAAAGTAAGGGCCTGGCCGTGTTCTACCTAAGGGTTTGGGGGCGGTTTTGTGCACTAGGAATACGATTAGGACACAGGTGTAGCATATTCGACACCTAAACCCTTATTTTTGTGTCTTGGAATAGCAGCTTAAAAATACAGTTTTTAGGTTTGCCTCAAAATAATTTGTCCGTAAAAACTCCAGTAAAATGTTCTCTAGTTGGAGCACAATAATTTTGTTTTGTTTACTGAGTATTCTGTTATGTATGTAAAACATTTTTGTAGTCATTAATTTTTTTGACTGCAAATTTATTTCGTTGTCGGAAAGACACCACAATGTTTGGTAGAGTGTATATTTTGTGGTGATGGCAAAACAGTTATTTTTTTTTCAGTGCAGAAAGACTCTTTATACTTTTCTAAGGCTTTCTTATTCCCAGCAGTTAATGTCTATCGCTTGTGATCAGCTGACCACACACGATGGGCAAAAATGTAATAAAAAACATTTCAAAAATGTTATTATTTCACTTTTCCCCTGGCTGTGATGGTGTACACTTTTATTATACATATTTTTATATTTATTAATTTATGGGGAAACTATATTTTATAGAAATTTCTGATCAAGGTTGTAAGACAAATAATACACGCAACCCACTAGGGCAGATTGACTTTATCACAGTTTACATCACTCAGTCGTAGCAGGCTGCTCAAGTCTTGAGTTACAAATTGTAGATACGTTAGGTAAATAATTTTATATCTTTTTTCATCATTTTCACTAAATTTTTAAATGGCTTCCCACAATACATAGTACATATGTTCAAATTAGGCTGATATATAAGTTTCTGTTTTTTTTTTTCATAAGCATCGGAGGCATATTTGGCTTGTGTGCAAACTTAGTAGGTACCTCTGAATAAACTGGTAGTCTAAAAATACTTGTAATATTGTACAAACCTTGCAGACATGTTGTGATCAGAGTGAAAAAAACAATGGTATAGTGAAAGATTCTTAATTTAGCATTCTGTGGTTCAACATACATATTCTGTAATCCGGCGCAGATTGATCCGCTAGTTTGGACGGATTCAGGCTGTTGATCGAGGTGGCCAGGTTGAATTACTGCACTGCCGGCATTTTCTGTCTGACCAGAGTTTATTGTTACTGTCAGTTTTTATCTCAGTACACCCTCCCCTCGAAGTAACGCCCTAATTCGTTCCAGAAAAACAGAGCGCTAATTAAAACAGTGCTAATCAAATACGTTTTTCTCATAAGAGAAGAGTGTGTGTTGATCAAAACGATTTGTTTTCCTACCACGGAAGTGTGCTTATTGACTACCATTTCAATCAAGTCACTGCTCCTGTTGAAATCAATTTACGGTATAATTTAAATTTTTAAATACTTTTAAAGTACTTTTAAAATAAATTTTGGAATTACATTTTAAGATTAAACATCCTAAAATTAAATTATAGTGTAATAAAAAAGTGGCCGCATTGTTTACATAACAGGCCGTGGGAATAATGTTTCTTTACTAAGTAGGTGCTTACAACATCTCTAAGTTACAAAATAATCATGTTATTAATATGGAAGATGTTTCCATTTGAATCAAATTAAAGACGTATAAAATTAAAATTTTTTAGTTGTAAGCAAGCCTGATTGCATATGTCTGCCATGAATCACTAACTAGCAAATCCTGGTTTAGGCAAGTTAAACTAGCCCTTGAAGCTTCTGGCTTTTATCACCAGAGCTGTTGCTGACGTGCAGGATGTCATAATATAAACATTTACCTGAAAACACTGGCACCGGATATAAATATAAATAACTGTACTATGTTAATTAGTTTCGTGTAAGTAAGCAAAGAGAGATGTTTGTTGATTCGTCATATTAACTCATTTCATCGTGTTTATTGCCGCACAAGCAACGTTGCCGTTGGGCGCTATTTCGAGTCTATGACCGTGCATTGATACTGCAAAAAAATGCACACAATCGAACAGCGTTACTTCGAGGGCAGGTGTACTGTGTTTTCTGATTTTTCAGACTGGAAATCAATGTGTAATTAGGTAAATTTTTTGATAAGTTGAGGCAAGGCAATTGAATAATGAGCAGTTTGCAACCTTTAAAATAAATAAATCCCCAAAATTTTCTAACCATTCACATAACCATAAAAAGTTTCAACTTAAAAAAATTTCTGCTCACAGTTTTTTGGTCGAAACATTAATTTTAACATTTAACTTTTAACATTCACGTTTGATTTTTCCTGTTGTAACTATGTTGAGGTACGATATACCTAGAGACCTGAAAAAATTTGCGGGTTCATTTCGTGTTGTGCCAAAAATTCAAATAGTTATACCTTAGTGCTGCTTCTGCCATTGGTTCACTGTTGATATGGAGGACCGAGGGGCCAATTAGAGAGACCCTCACTCAATAGAAGTGTCGAATCACAAGGCCACCCAGTCGAGACGACTTGCAAGTCAGCAGCCAATGGACAGTTGGTATTTTCCCGAGTGTGTAGAGGATATCGGAGTCTATCCTGGAGGTCGTTGAACCCGCGAATTTTTCCTGTCTCTACATATGTGGCACTTTAAAAAAGAAGTTTTTTGGTAATTTAGGAATAATTCATGCAATAGCTGCTATTGGTTTATTAGTATTTGTTGTATGAGCTGATCATATATTCACAGTAGGAATAGATGTAGATACACGAGCATACTTCACTTCAGCTACAACAACATGTACCGTAGTGGCCGTGCTTGTCGCTCCCCGCCCAGGCCACCTGGAGGCAGGAGATCCGCCTGCAGATGCAGCAGGTCCAGTCGCACGGCAGCCACATGTCGCGCTTCGAGGCGGACCTGGTGAAGAAGCGCAACGAGGAGCTGAAGCACGCGCAGGACATCCGGGACCACTACGAGCTGAAGCTGGACCGCGTGAACAGCATGTACCTGGAGATCATCGCGCGCAACCTGCAGTTCGAGCAGGAGCGGGAGGAGCTGCGGCTCAAGACGCTGCAGGTGGACCAGCAGCGCCAGCTGCTCGAGGTGAAGAGGCGGCAGGTGCAGCAGTGGGAGCAGCTGCTCATCAAGTGAGTTAGCCTCGATTCCCTGCTCAGATACAAGACCAACTCAAATACAAGACTAACTTTAATATAAGACTAACTGAAATATTAGATCAACTGAAAATAAGACTAACTTATATGTATAACTTTAGTATAACACTTACTTGAATATAAGACTAACTCGAATATAAGACTAAAATGAATATAAGACTTACTTGAATGTAAGACTTAACTCGAATATAAGACTAACCCGAATATAAGACTAAAAGGAATATAAGACAACTTGAATATAAGGCATAAGACCAACTCAATTATAAGACCAACTTGAATACAAGACTAACTCTCGAACATAAGACAACTTTAATATAAGACCAACTCTTATATAAGATCCAACTTGAATATAAGACTATCTTTAATACAAGACTTAACTCTAATATAACACTTAATCAAATATAAGACAACTCGAATATAAGGCTAACTCGAATATAAGACTAACTCGAATATAAGACTAACTCGAATATAAGACTAACTCGAATATAAGACTAACTCGAATATAAGACTAACTCGAATATAAGACAACTTGAATATAAGACAACTTGAATATAAGACAACTCTAATATAGGACTAACTTGAATAGAAGACCAACTTGAATATAAGACTAACTATAATATAAGACCTAACTCTAATATAATACTTAATCAAATATAAGACAACTCGAATATAAGGCTAACTCGAATATAAGACTAACTCGAATATAAGACTAACTCGAATATAAGACTAACTCGAATATAAGACAACTTGAATATAAGACAACTTGAATATAAGACAACTCTAATATAGGACTAACTTGAATAGAAGACCAACTTGAATATAAGACTAACTATAATATAAGACCTAACTCTAATATAACACTTAATCAAATATAAGACAACTTGAATATAAGACTAACTCGAATATAAGACTAACTCGAATATAAGACAACTTGAATATAAGACAACTTGAATATAAGACAACTCTAATATAGGACTAACTTGAATAGAAGACCAACTTGAATATAAGACTAACTATAATATAAGACCTAACTCTAATATAACACTTACTCGAATAAAAGACCAACTGGAATATAAGATGACCCAGATACTGTGGATCATGGCCGGGGCAGGGCAGTGACTGTCGTTGCGTGCCGCAGGCGGGAGAAGAAGGTGGGCATGAAGAACAAGAAGCAATTCGCCGGCAAGCAGCGGCAGTCGCTGGCCAACCGGTCCACGCCCACGTCGCCCGAGCAGAACACCAGCAGCCCGGACTCCCCTCAGAACTGGGCGCGAGGGGTGAGTCGCGGGCCCACGACCGGGTGTTCCCGTCTCAGTTCGCAGCGGGTCTGGAGCTGTGAGATGTAGTGGATCAGTAGGTTCCAAGGAAAAAAAAAACTTTGCCAAAGGTCAAGTGTATGTTGCCCTAAGTCGAGTGAAAACATTAGACGGAATTGCACTTTGTGATTTAGAACCAAATAAATTAAGCCCACCACACATGGTACAATATTCCTTACAATATTGTAAGCTAGGAGTCGTACTGGCTCTACTACTAGTTTCTTCACTCAAATTCAAACTGGATACTAGTAGCTGTACTAGCTGGGCTACTGGTTTTGCGTAATAAACTGCGTGCTATTTTCGTTGCTTGGTGTGTTCCAATATTTAAGGAGTGGCCAATCAGAACTCAGGAAAACAGTACGAGGGGTTGTTTACACTTTTAAGCGCGCATGTCGTGATAAACATGGACGGAAATAAGTGGAATAGTGACCAACTCCTCGTTTTAATAAATTCATATAAAGAAGAGCCTTGTTTGTATGCAGTAAAAAATGTGAATTATCATAATAAAAATTTGTTGTGGAGAATATTCTCTTAACAAAACTAGTAAGGCAGCTAGAATCGTGTGCAGCAGAAACTTGTAGCGCACCTAGTGTTTGAGATTGTAGCGTACACAGTACAGAAACCAGTAAGCATTCTAGTAAGCAAACTAGTAAAAAATATTGTACCGTGTGTGGTGGGCTTTACTTAACCGACCACATGATGTAAAAGCATTACAAGAAATTGAAAGTTTAAGACAATAATTAATTGTAATACTGTTTACTAAACGAAATAAGACGTAAATACATAAAAAGTATTACGTGCATTGTTGTCTTTTGGATTACATCTATATTTTGTTATTTTTAACTTTTTATTGTAGTGGCTCTGTGTTTTGTTTGTTGTGTTACACGTCCACGTCTATCCAAGAACTGCTAAGTCGTGTCTGTCGACATATTGCAGTATTTTCTCCTAAATCCTTCAGAGTCAAGGAGTGCTGTGGCTGCCATCGTCATCTCAGCAGCATAAAGTGATGACTCTTAGGCTTAAACACCTGAATCATTAATAGATTTAATTTGATTTGAGAGAGTTCAACAAAAACACAGTGTACATTCTTATAAAATTTAAGGATTTCCCTCGATTTACTTGCGATCCCTGCATCAGATTATGACTTGGTGACAATGGGACCACCCCATGAGTATACCCTTTCAAAAAAATAAGAATTTTGAAAATCGATCCACAATTGATGGAGAAATCGGTGAACATACATAAAAAAAATACAGTCGAACATACAGCGAAACCCCTTATTTACGTTACCGTTATTTACGTTTTCCCGTTATTTGCACTATATTCTTCAGGTCCCGTTTGGTTCCCATATAGTCCAATACAATACTTTCCCGCGAATTACGTCTCAAAAATCGAATCAATCCCGCTATTTACGTCACGAACAACCATAAACAACCAGAAAATACCGTGGAGCTAGTAGGCAATGAACATTTTAAATAGCAAAATATACATATTTTATAACATGAAAAGTTGCTTTTATTTCTAAACATGTAATAATTTAAGCCTAGGCGTGTAAAAGTACGAGTAATTATAGCAGGAGACAATCTAAAATGCACGAGGGAAAAACGTAAACTCATGAATGTACAAACATGGCTGCTTGTAAGTTCTGATACTGTATTTATGTCACAACTTAGCCGAAATACTGGTACGAGACATAAACTTCACAAGATAAAATGAGCGGTGTCTTGGTAACTGTTTTATACGTCTTTTATAATTTGGGAAGTATTGTACAGTTGACGCCATATTTTTTAAACTAACCATTTATTTCTGGGGATCGTAAATAATTAATTATTGGTATCAAGACATCATGATAAACGTAAACTTGAACATGTCACGGCAGCGAGAAAACTGGTGCGTATACCAATAAACTGGTATTAGAACTGGATAAAATTGGTACACGGGAGGTGGAGCTTATATTTTTTTCCGCTAAGCTCGCATCTATTGGTTGGCGGCTGATGGCGTCATGAGTCTGGGCGGAGCATAGAGTGCGCATGCGCCGCCGCGTCGTTACAGCAGCTGACCGAGTACAATGACCTTTCTCCGCGTTTGGCGCGCTATTGACGGTAAATATTCATCAATTTGCGGCCTTTTCTTAAAAAATTTTTTACTGTGAGCAATGTGTATGTAGCCCGTATTTGTTATAAACCCTGCCGGTTGCAACTGTATTTATAATTTGGAGAGGCAAATAATCTCCTTGAACAGCCAAAAAAGCAAGCAGAAGAAAATTTCAAATTTATTTTTTAGGAAGTAATCAGAAAAACATTTTGGCTTTCATTCTTTTTTTATTTTTGTCAAATGTGGTAAATTAATAATTGATTAAATACTAAAGTAAAATTTGTTGTTAGTGTGTTTGTACCTGCATTGTAGTATGTGCTATTAAACAAAAGGAAAAAAATTCTAAATAAGGTAAACTGTACTCCTTTTTATGCTTTTCCCTTTATTTACACTTTCCCGCTTTTTACACTTTTTTACTTTGTCCCCATGAAAAGTGCAAATAAGGGGTTTTGCTGTATAACCTCCTCCTTTTTTGAAGTTGGTTAAAAAACTAACTTTAATTTTGCATGCAAATAATAATTAACAGAATTAAAATAATAAAAGGACTGGAGCAATATTATAAATATGGTTGGTAAAGTATAAATACAATAAAATTTAAATACATATTTAATTTAGAAAATAATAAAGGTAAATTTTAATCAATAATAAAAACCAATAAATAGGGGCCTGTTCTTTTCGCGATCGCTATTAAACGACGATAAACGCGAAATCACCGTTAATTACAGTTTTTACGCGAAATCGCCATAACACAGTGTTTTTACACGAAATTTTGTATTATAATGCAAAATCGCAGTGTTTTTACGCGAAATTTAAAAACTGGGTAAAATACTTGTCTTGTCAATGGTAAACAAACACGGCAACATGGCCACCAAACATTAATCATAAATGCACTAAAGCAAACAAAAGCTTACACACGCTCACGTTATAATGTTAAACCCAAAGATTTACTCTAAAAATACGCAAAACAACGGCGTTTATTTTCCTTTCCGGTATAATGTTTGGATAGATAAGACAAACAGGCAAAGTTTTAAAGCGTACGCACACCGCTCGGGGCACTGATGTCAGCTTGGAACAGCGACACCGGATAAATACAAAATCAAGCAGATGATTGGGCGAACGGTGTTTGGAACAGCCTTACGTGAGTGGCCATACTACGTCAGCCGGATCGCTGGCATATACAGTACAACCCGGTTATAACATTCCCTTTTTTAACATTTTCCCGCCTATAACACCATAATTTCATGGTCCCATCATTTCTCCATTTATCACAATGCTTTAATTTCCTGCCTGTAACAATATTAAAATTTCTACATTCCCGCCTTTAACGTTCAAATTTGCTTTGATAACTGTCACAATTTGCAGTATCCCTTCCTTCAAAGTCATAATTTAGAGCGAAACCATAGCTAGAAAATACAGCATGCATATACAAACATCAGATGTTTACATTTGAGAAGTTCACCATAGACATGGTACACACGCACTCCACAACTTGCACCGGATCGACTATCAATATGGCGTCCTGTTCTCGCTTGTTAGCCTATGACTTGTTCCTTTATATTTATGATGCGCATTTTGTGCACTGATACATGGTTGGAAACAGTGCTACTGTAGTCTATGGTGCTGGTTTTTGTTTCAAAGGTTTAACACCTTGAGATGGTTAACTGTTCTATGGATATATTCACGGATTTTGTTTGTGGTTAACTTTTACCGTAATTATTATTTTTTTACTTATTGTAGTCACGGTCGTATTTAATTAAAATACGCCGTATTGAAATTTTATTCAGGTTTTTGTACGGCTATGATGGCCGATAAATATAAGCGAAAATATATTCTGTAGCTGAAAAAATTCAGTTTATTAACCAAGTGGACAGGAACCCCAAACAAACGCGTGTTGTGATTGCAAAAGAGTTGAATATTTCTGTTTCGACTCTGAACTGTATCGTACAAAACATTTTTTTTCTTTAGCATATTATTAGGTATTATCTATAAATAAAATTAACCAATTTTCCACTCTATTGCTGTACTTAGTGTATTACTCCTGTATTTTGTGTTGTTTTACCTATACTTTTTAATTTAATCAATCCACGCGTAATTTTTACAAAGTGAAGATGATTTCCTGCTTATAACATTTTCCTGCTTATAACATTTTTTTATGTTGGTCCTTTGGAGAATGTTATAACAGGTTTGTACTGTAGTTGGAACAGCGTCGTAGTATCAAGCAGATTATCGGGCGAACCAGGCACAAGCATTTTAAATCACGCCAAAAAGAGGAAAAATGTAAACAAACATTAATTTTCGAATGGTGTAACGATGATGACTAGTTGGCCAACTTATAGATTTTGTTGGGTCGTTACCACAACGCGGAAATACCATAACGCCGAATGTCAAAATTAACCACAACGCCGAAATAACAACTGAATGAATTTGTGTTTGTTTCTTAAATGTACCTTAACGCCGAAATACCACAATCAAACCTAACCTTACCTTACCTAACCTAACCTAGCCTATCCTAACCTAGCCTATCCTAACCTAACCTAGCCTATTAAACGGGCCTTAACTATCAAATTCTTTATTATTTATAATAAATATATTTAATTTGATAAGACTCGAAAGTACTTAGACTCGTTCTGGTGTATTTATATGATAAGAACAAAAGAACGAATCATTTATTTTAATTTGTGGGCGCCACAACTTCTAAGAAGTTGAAATAATGAATAATCATTGCAATTACTTCTATTTTAATTAATTTGTAATACACACCATTAATTAAAATATATTTATTATTGTCCGGACTAATTCAGGGGTAGAGTTGGGTATGTCGTGGACAAGTTCGTAAAACCTTGGATTAGCTGGTATACAACGATTTTGTGAATTTTAACTCAAGTTGTCTCTAACTTTAACAACCTGGTAATGTGAAAAGATTTAGTAAAGGATTTCAAGTGATATTAATTATTCCCGATTGTCAGTTTTGCAAACTAATAAATGTGGTGACATTCATTCATAATTTTATAACCGACCTGTGATTATAGTTCCGTGGTAACGAACTATGCGTTACTAGGTTTGCCTTCTTTCGGCCAGGACCTCAGCAATGAATCTTCTGCATCTTCATCCTTGGCACGCCCATTCGCTGTCTTGTATCTTCGTCCTGGGAACGCCTAGTATTAACGAGTAGTCTTCGTCCTGGGAACGCCTTTCGTTGTTTCAAACTTAGTCCTGGAAACGCCTCTAGATGACCATCTTCGTCCTGGGAATGCCTATCGTTGATAGTCTTCGTCCTGGGAATGCCTATCGTTGATCGTCTTCGTCCTGGGAACGCCTATCGTTGATCGTCTTCGTCCTGGGAACGCCTCACGTTGATCGTCTTCGTCCTGGGTACGCCTCACGTCGTTTCCATATGTTCTCGTACAGTTGAAAATTAGAAATACTTCTTTCTTCGTCCTGGAAACGTCTCTATCTGATTACAGTCTTCGTAGTTTATACTCGTAGTCTTCTTCCTGGTATCGTCTTGTAGTACTCAAACCTTATTATAAATAATAATTCTTCTTTAATTCCCTAATTCTCTTCAAATCATTAATATTATTACTATTTACCATCATTTCTTATGATTCTTCAAAATATTTCACCAGTTATAAGTTCAATTTCTGCAGTCATTAAAAATATCATGTCTTTCCTAACCGAAGTTCCTATATCAATTCCCTTTCGTTTTCTCTATTCCTTCCAAACAAAACTTTTATTAGCTAGCAATAATTTTTGTTAAATCTTTTCCACCAATACCAGATTGTTTTACAAATATTCGTCATATAATATTACATATGAACTGTGAAAAAAACATTCTTATACATTAAACAAATATCATTACTTGAGCAAGGAAGTTTTACCTTCAAAGATATAAATACAAATTACTGATTTTATGGTTCATAGAGAAATAAAATGTGTAGTGAAGTGAAATTATAAATATGCTACATTAATTTTGTTCATCCATCTTGTTATGTGAAATTAACAAGTTCAACCTTTATAGAATGCCCCTCCGAAGAATGTCTACATTGTGTATGGTGACACTATACACTGGAGGTATTCTTCCAATAACAATAATACACTATGGACAAAATTACACTTGAACACATATCATCGTTACATATTTACAAGAGTTACATACAATTCACAAGCAAATAATAAAACAACAAAACAATTCTCCATTTAATAAGTAAGGTAAGTGCCCCGGTACTCGTCACTGCTCCAATGGTCGTCACTAGCAACTTCAAATGTAAATAATAGTGAAGTAGCTCAATATACGACCAACTTAAATATTGACAAAAATTTGGTCGACGTTTTAGCTGAAATTACCACAATAGTTTTCGGAACAAACACTATTTTCAATCAAAAAAAGTCCGTGCATCAAAAGTTCGTAGAGCAGTGAAGATAAATAGGGGAATTCCTATACTAAAACACTAAGGACGTTAGTGCACATTTTTACTTCTAATTCTGTAATTTTTCATGTTTATTCGTGATGTTTTGTGCTGAATGTGTTAGTTAAATGTTCTTGAAGAGGTGAAAGTGTTTATTTAAAAAAATTCGTTTTCTTTGTATGATTTAGTTAGGGTGACGAAAACTGGATCAATAAAAACCTTGTATTGCTAGTGTTCGTCATACCTGACGAGCACTGGTACATTTAATATTTTATTTAAAGTTGTGCTAAGTTACAACCTAAAGTTCTTAAATAATATTGGTTCTTTGTTGTTAATAGACAAAGTACGTTATTACGATCAGATCCAGTAGTCGTCACCTATGACGACTTCCGATGCATGTGTATGACGACTTCTGGGTCGGAAATTACTTTACTTTATTGATTGCAAAAATTGTGTAGGCATTGTTGTTTACATTAATTTAGGGGTCATTCGATATATATTTTGACATTAATAAGTAAACTAAACATTGTAATGTGTCTCGTTCTTTAATTACAGGGCAAAATGCCAAAACGGAAAATACTGTTGTATGAAGAGTCAGCCATGGAAGCTGCTCTTAAAGATGTAGCGAATGGTATGAGTATAAAATGAGCAGCGGAAAAAAATAGTGTGCCAAGGAACACATTGTCCGATAAACACAAAGGCAAATCGCCCTTGGGTAGGAAGATGGGCGGGCCCTGATTCATTTTTATATTTTACTTGTGATACCGCATAACATGCTATGTTATGTTGCAGCAACGAATTGAGTCGTATTGCGTACGCGTACAGTATGACGTCGCGTAAATAATAATAAATAGAATATAAACAATTAACAATATTTGATAATTAAACAGTTTTTGTTAACCAAGAAACAATTAAATCTCATTAGAGCGGCTTTATTATATCTCTTTTAAGATAAGAACAAAAAAAACGTGAAAATACGCGATAGTGAAAAACAAAAACATACATATTTCTAATTTGTAAAAAAATACTTTGTTACGTTGTTTCTGTTCCAATCTCAAACTTTGTCTACACACGTAATACCTTTAATAAACAGTAAAAAAACTTGGACGACGAATTTCCAAATTATACTTTATTAATAAACAAACATCGTTCTTTGTATCGTAAATTCATTGAATATGCGCGCGCATGCGTAAAATATACGAGAAATGCGAGTAAAAAAATGCAGCCGTGTGTAACGTTTCGTTACTCGTTACTAGATGGCACACCCGTTACTCAGTAACGAATACATTCGGTTTGCTACAGCTCTATGTGCTGTCCCTCTTTGTTCCGTGAGTGCTGTAAGTAAATTCAAAATTTAATGAGGATTATTCATTATATTACTGAACGATCTTTATGAAATGCCATTTTGATGTTTAAAATATAGTACCAAATAAAATTTGAAGCCCAAATAGTACAATACTATCATTCTGGATCCATGAATTAAAACTAATGCAGCCGAAATCGCACATGACGACTACTGGCACAAACATGTGACGAACACTGGCAAACACGAAAATTTGCATGACGACTACTGGCTCGAAATCACACTTTTTTCAAAATTATAAATCTACAAAAATAATTTGTGTTTATCGAAGAGTGTTGGATAGCATTGTAGAGTAAAGTTTGAGGTTAAAAACAAACATGTAGGGGCAGTAATACACCTACAAGGTTATGTACACAATTTTTTTTTTATAAAACTCTTCTTAGCATGACGACTACTGGTACATCTACCTTTAATGTTTTCTATTTTAAACATAGTTAAACAATTGTATCATAATTTTGTTTTGTTTTCGTACTTAGTAACTTCATTAACCTTTCACGTTATAAAAATATGATGCATTCATATCATTATTGTGTGTGTAAATAAGGCAAACTTTCAAATAAACGATTACTCTGCCCCTCCAAACTTTGATTAATGGTATGTTTTTTTTTCAATAAGGTTGAGAATTTAATTCTCTATCATATTAGGGTCTTTATAAATTCTTAATTGGGTTATATTGTAATGACCTATGATTTTCCCTGTGTCAATATCTGATAATTCATAACAATTTTCTCTTATAACCTTAGTTATACGATAAGGACCTTCATATAATAAGAAAAGTTTCTTTGTAACTAATTCCCAAAATTGACTACTGTAATTAGTTCTTTTCAGTACTAAATCGCCACAAGATAAATTAATTTTATTTGCATGTTTCATTCTTCTTCTGCGCGCGTCGGCAGCAGCTATTAAACAATATTTTAACTTATTTTGATTTTCCTTCCGTGTTTCTTCCTCCTTAATTTCATTTTTATGTTGGTATGATTTATTTAATCCGGGTTTGTCAGAAAATTTTTCCTTATGTAATGATAAAACTTCAAATCTACATCTTTTTAATTTTTCGTCATTTAACGAGTTACCTACTGTAGCATTCTTAAAATCTGATTTTGAAACTATTGAATCATTAATGTTACTACAACGTGTTCGTTCTTTCCTTCTTTTCTTCTTTAACGTGCAGAAACAATGATCAGTAAATTTCCAATTTTCCTTAGTGTTTGATGACGATTCGTCGTCATTAATAGTAACTAGACATCTTCTAAAATCTAATATAACATTGAATTTTGTTAGAAAATCAGTACCTAGAATAATGAGTTTCGCCAATCCTTTCACAATTAGTACTGGTACTAACTTAGTTGTTCCAAGTCCATTTACTTCTAATAATGTCTGTTTGTTGATGATTGGGCTAAATTTAGTCGTCACACCTATGATCTTTAAGTTCGGTACAGGCAGAATAGGTAATTTTACTCCTGAACTTTCAATCATCTCGACGCAGTCAGAACTGATACAAGAAATTTCAGCCCCACTGTCTAACAATACTGGTACTTTTACTCCGTTTATCATTAAAGTTATTTCAGGACATAAAGCTTCTTTGTCGTTAATCGCGGTTTCTTCATTTGTTTCGTCGCTTAAAAATTCCCTGTCATTGTTATTTAAAATTATAGTGTGTAATTGTTTCGTATTGCTTCTCATAGACATATTCAACGTTTTTCCGCTATAGTTATTTTCGACTCCATTATCTGGTTTTGGGTTAGACGTTCGGAGTCTATCCTCTCTAACCCTACTTAGTTTAACTGTTGCACATTTTGGTTAGCCTCTGGCGAATGCCATATCGCGTTTGAATTAATCTCACGGTTGTTAAAACTCATTACATTACTTCCTCCTTGTCCGTTCGGATGCGTTGAATTTTCAAACGTAAGTTTGGTGTTTGGTCTCCATTCTGGTGTTTTCACTAAATTACATACGACTTGGTCCCTTGGTTTGTTTCCTTGTGTCGGAAATCTAGTATTTGTCTGTTCCTGTGACGTATTTTCAACGGTATTCGCATTTCGTGTCATCTGTGTCACCGCCCCTCCTGCGTTCTGTGTATCTTTACAATAGTCGTCATTCCTTCTCCAATTTCCCTTCATTTGTGGTCTTGAAAATTTATATCTCCTATCTGATTCCTGATAAAGGTTTCTATTATAATTCTGGTTACCATATTTCCAAAAATTCCTCCTATTGTATTGGTTTCTGTCATACCAGTTTCGTTTATAATTATCGAATCCCAATGTGTTAACTCGCGGTGGTCTCTGTTCTCCTGTATTTTCAAATTTTCTTTGGTGCCAATTAGAATACAGAGGTACATTCGGTTTACTATTGTTACGATTTTCATTCGGTTCCCTACGTTCGTATGTTTCCCTGTTCGTCGTCGTTCTCTCCAACTTTTCGAGTTTGTCATACACTAATAACTGTTCCTTGAATTCGACAATATTTGAAAATTTTCTACCCGCAAACTGTAATTGATATTTAATAGGTAGTTGCGATAATATTAGTGCAACGAACTCCGCATCCTCCATTCTACAATCTAGATACCTAGTTCGTTCGTACATTTCACTAACATGTGCTTCTAAACTTTTATTTTTCTTATCGAATTTTTCGGCATGTAACTGGATCCTTAGATTACTCTGAACCCTAGTATTCCAAAATTGTTGTGTGAATAGTTTTCTAAATGTTTCATACTCAGTAACAGTATCTTGTAACATTTCCCACCAAAAGAAAGCTGTGTTCTTTAAACAATGACTCACACATTTCAACTTATCTGCTTCGTGTAGTGCGAAAGTTTTGCAATATTCCTCGAATGCTCTCAAAAATCGCATAGGATTTTCAGTGCTAATTCCGGAATAAGTTGGTATGCTGTCTAACCATTTCTTAGCTGGATGATGTAAAGCTAATATCGGATCTGTTATAGCTGTTTGCATGATGCTATTATTCGTATCCGAACGTTGAATAATTCCTGCGGAATTAGTTAGATTAATAGTTTCCGGTATTGTAGTCTGTGAATGTATTACCTCTACTTCTCTATGATTTCTGACGGTATTTCGCAACTGCATTTCTTTTTCTATTTCACCGATTCTTCCTTTTACTCCCTCAAATCTCATTTCATTCCTTCTGTTGGTTATGTCTAATTTCTTCTCGACTATATTTACCGCGATATTTTGACATTTACTTTCACATTCTTTCAATTTTTCATCTACTTTCTCTTCTACTTTAGATAGATCTCCTTCTATTCCTTCTAACCTATCACATACTATAGAAAATTTTCTTTCTGTGTCCGTTAACATTCTATTCATGGCTGTATTCATTTGCCTAATATTTTCTAATAGTTCCTGATTTTCCTGTTTACGTTTCTCTTCCGCTTCGCGCATTTCCTGTCTACGTTTCTCCTCCGCTTCGCGTTCTTTTTGTTCTCGTTTCTCCTCCGCTTCGCGCATTTCCTGTCTACGTTTCTCCTCCGCTTCGCGTTCTTTTTGTTCTCGTTTCTCCTCCTCTTCGCGCTTTTCCTGTATACGTTTATCCTCCTCTTCGCGCTTTTCCTGTCTACGTTTCTCCTCCTCTTCGCGCTTTTAATGTCTACGTTTCTCCTCCGCTTCGCGTTCTTTTTGTTCTCGTTTCTCCTCCGCTTCGCGCATGAACCTAAATATTTGTTCCATTCCTGACATGTTAGTTTCCCTTATTCCCGTATCTACTTCGCCTATTTGCGGTGTTGGTACGTCGCCCTGTCTGATGTTACTGTCTATTTCAATTTGATCTGTGTTTTCAGATGGATCTGTTTCTGATGTAGCCCTTGAATTATTTCCCCTCAAGAAATAAGTGTTCCTGTTTTCTTCTGACATCATGTATGTGGGATCTCTAAACTTGAGTTAAAATTTTCAGTTTGTTGTAGTCTATATACTTCGTGCTAATCCTTTGATTTATGGTCCCACGTTGTGGTAGCCAATCTAAACGGGCCTTAACTATCAAATTCTTTATTATTTATAATAAATATATTTAATTTGATAAGACTCGAAAGTACTTAGACTCGTTCTGGTGTATTTATATGATACGAACAAAAGAACGAATCATTTATTTTAATTTGTGGGCGCCACAACTTCTAAGAAGTTGAAATAATGAATAATCATTGCAATTACTTCTATTTTAATTAATTTGTAATACACACCATTCATTAAAATATATTTATTATTGTCCGGACTAATTCAGGGGTAGAGTTGGGTATGTCGTGGACAAGTTCGTAAAACCTTGGATTAGCTGGTATACAACGATTTTATGAATTTTAACTCAAGTTGTCTCTAACTTTAACAACCTGGTAATGTGAAAAGATTTAGTAAAGGATTTCAAGTGATATTAATTATTCCCGATTGTCAGTTTTGCAAACTAATAAATGTGGTGACATTCATTCATCATTTTATAACCGACCTGTGATTATAGTTCCGTGGTAACGAACTATGCGTTACTAGGTTTGCCTTCTTTCGGCCAGGACCTCAGCAATGAATCTTCTGCATCTTCATCCTTGGCACGCCCATTCGCTGTCTTGTATCTTCGTCCTGGGAACGCCTAGTATTAACGAGTAGTCTTCGTCCTGGGAACGCCTTTCGTTGTTTCAAACTTAGTCCTGGAAACGCCTCTAGATGACCATCTTCGTCCTGGGAACGCCTATCGTTGATCGTCTTCGTCCTGGGAACGCCTATCGTTGATCGTCTTCGTCCTGGGAACGCCTATCGTTGATCGTCTTCGTCCTGGGAACGCCTCACGTTGATCGTCTTCGTCCTGGGAACGCCTCACGTCGTTTCCATATGTTCTCGTACAGTTGAAAATTAGAAATACTTCTTTCTTCGTCCTGGAAACGCCTCTATCTGATTACAGTCTTCGTAGTTTATACTCGTAGTCTTCTTCCTGGTATCGTCTTGTAGTACTCAAACCTTATTATAAATAATAATTCTTCTTTAATTCCCTAATTCTCTTCAAATCATTAATATTATTACTATTTACCATCATTTCTTATGATTCTTCAAAATATTTCACCAGTTATAAGTTCAATTTCTGCAGTCATTAAAAATATCATGTCTTTCCTAACCGAAGTTCCTATATCAATTCCCTTTCGTTTTCTCTATTCCTTCCAAACAAAACTTTTATTAGCTAGCAATAATTTTTGTTAAATCTTTTCCACCAATACCAGATTGTTTTACAAATATTCATCATATAATATTACATATGAACTGTGAAAAAAACATTCTTATTCGTTAAACAAATATCATTACTTGAGCAAGGAAGTTTTACCTTCAAAGATATAAATACAAATTACTGATTTTATGGTTCATAGAGAAATAAAATGTGTAGTGAAGTGAAATTATAAATATGCTACATTAATTTTGTTCATCCATCTTGTTATGTGAAATAACAAGTTCAACCTTTATACTATCCTAACTTAACCTAGCCTATCCTAACCTATCCTATCCTAACCTAGCCTAACCTAGCCTAGCCTAACCTAGTCTAACCTAACCCAACTTTTGAGGCAGCCCTGTAATGACATTTTTCGGCGTTGTGGTACACAGCAGTTTTCTACTGTCATCGTTGTGATCAATTTGGCATTTCAGCGTTGTGGTATTTCGGCATTGTGGTGCGTCCTCGATTTTGTTAAAGGGATTAATAGTTTTCCAGACTAGTTTATGAGAACGAACTAATAATAATCAGTGTCTAAATCAAAAGTATTGTCATATAGAAATATGTAACCTATTTGTTTAGGGTATTTAGTAATGAGTAGGTTCAAGTAAAATTATTTAACTTAAATAATTTCAGATATATTTACGGTAACACACACTTTTTTTTTTAGTTTTTAGCACCGCTTTTGTGTTTTTAGGTGAATTTTAGCACCGCTTTTGTGTTTTAAAGTGAATTTTAACACCGCTTTGGTAATTTTTAATGACGAAATCTGAAAATTTTATTAATACTTTCAGGGGGCCCTACCAATAAATGTGCTGAATGTATTAAAATTTAAAATTGATTAATTTTAATGATTTATTAAATAAAAATTAGGGATGGGGCGACCGAATCCAATATCCGCCGAATCCGCCGAATCCTAGGGATTCGAAGCTTCGGCAGGTCTGATATAGGATTCGTCAAAGGATTCGGTTTTTTACTATTTACAGGGAAAAAAAATACAGTAAAACTCGCTTACGAGGTTCCGCATGGCAGGTTTTTCCGTATAAATTGTTTAAATTGCCCGAGGTCTCATCATTTACGCCATTAAATGTGTGATATAAAGTCCGTTAAAATTTTTTCTGAAACTTCCTGTCTCAAATAATGGTGCACGTAAATATGTTGAAAAGACAAATGAACAACAACATACGAAGAAATATGGATGATGTACCATAACTACAGTACAAACCAAATAGATAATTACCATAAAAAGAACAAGATTCTTTGTAGAATACCATAATTACTACAGCAGCATGATAGCTACCATATTTGCACAATAGTTACCGTAACAACCGAGATGTATATTTACCGTGATAATAATGTATTATTTATTTATGACATATTAAATTAAAGAACATTGTTGAAAAAAAAAGGATGTTAAACTTTGATATGTACGGTTGGCACATGTTGCTAAGAAATAATGCTATCTGAAAGAATGCAGTACTACTACTAAAAGTGAAAATGGTACTCGTGGATTTTTAGGTTATGGCAGTCTCTTTCGTTTTTCAGTAATATCGGCCAAAAATTAACAAGCGTACTGTATCGGAAGTCGGCAGAAATGCCGATTCAACTAAATATTGGCAAAATCGGCTTCTTCAGTACAGCTCTACATTTGATGACATGAGTAAACATATTTCAGACTTCAGGATATTGAAAAAGACTTTAATTTCCATGTAGGTTTATTGTGTGTATGTTTTTTTTGCAAGTGTAAATTGAATTAAGTAAAATGCTTTTATTTTTATTACTTTCAATTGATCAAACTTTAATGACCAGTTACAGATATTTATGACAATAATTTTGAGGCAATTTTACTAAAGCATTCTAATCACGCAGGTTGCCAGCGAGAGACGCTTCTCTTCTGCTGGAAACACTATCTCCAATCGTACAGCTAATTTAACTCCTGAACGTGCAGAAAAAATTATTTTTCTGCATGATAGATTAAAGAACAGAATTTAATACTCTGCGACAATCTCTCTCAGAATTATTGTGCTGAAAAGTGGAAATGTTAAAACAATGTGAATGTACGTTTCAAACAACATGATTTTTGGTGCTAAGTTGCCTAAGTTTGTTGAAGCTCAGTAAGTGTTCCGTGACAACGGGAACGAAAACTTCCAACAAACTTATTCGATAAAATTGAAGCAGCGCCTAGCACCGACATGTGCTTAGGCGGCCATCTTGAGTAGACTGTCTTTTGTTTTTTCCGGTGTCTGGAGCACAGCTTGCTATGAGAAATTCTTCCGCAACGCAGCACACACAAGCAAGAAAAGTTGCCCAAATATACTTAGATATGTCCAAGCTCAAACAACAACAAATGTCAAGATATACACAATATAAAGTTACCGAACATCCCGCCCACCTTGAAAGAACAATTTCAACAGTCTTGGGGTAAGGGGCACAGCTTTGTTATAGGTCGGGTAATCAGTCCTTGGAGCGTACGAAGTTGGGCTACACGGACCACTCCATCAGACCCTGGAAAGGTTTTCACAACTCGTCCAAGTCTCCAGCGACGTGGAGGCAAGTTGGGGTCTTGAACCAGAACAAGTGTGTCTGGTTGCACATTTACTCCAACTTGAGTCCACTTTCCCCGCACCTGCAGCTGATGCAAATAATCCCTATGCCATCGCTGCCAGAAACATTGGTGGGCTTGCTGCAACAGACACCATCTTGACAGGCGATTCATAGGCACCGAGGTCACATCCTCTTCGGGTAAGATTTGGGAAGGGCCCAACGTGAGGAAGTGACTTGGTGTCAGTGCTGTCAGATCACTTGGGTCATTTGACAGTGGTGTCAGTGGCCGTGAATTCAATATTGCCTCGATTTGGGTGAGGACTGTATAGAACTCCTCATATGTCAGTAATTGGCTGCCAATCACCTTACTCAAATGAGCCTTGACGGACTTCACTCCGGCCTCCCATAGGCCTCCAAAATGAGGTGCCCCTGGTGGATTGAAATGCCAGGTGATTCCATGGTTGCCCAAGTCATGAATGATGGCAGCGTTGGTGGTCTTATCCTCAAGGAATGATTGCAAAGCTTTCAACTGATTGTTGGCACCAACAAAGTTGGTTCCACAGTCACTGAAGATGTCTGAGCAAGAGCCACGTCTGGCCACAAATCTACGAAATGCAGCTAGAAAAGCATCTGTAGATAAATCAGACACCAATTCAAGGTGTAGCGCCTTGGTGGTAAAACAAACAAATAAACAAATATATGCACGATATGTTCGCGGCTTTCGGGCCCGAGCCATTGTGATGGTAAATGGCCCAGCATAGTCAACTCCAGTTTTCAGGAATGGTTTGGCCTGTGTTATTCGTTCAGCAGGCAGGTTACCCATTTTAGGGACTACTGGACTTGGCCTGACACGAAAGCAGATCATACACTTGCGCAGTTGTTGCCTAATGGCATCCTTGCCATTCACGACCCAAAAGTCTTGTTGCAGGACAGCAAGCAAATGTTGAGGGCCTGGGTGCAGCAAGTCCTTATGTAGCTGATCGATGATCAGTTCCGTCAAGCGACACCTTTTCGGAAGCAAGATTGGGTGTTTTTGGTTATATGGCAAGCACGAGGCCTGGAGTCTACCACCTACTCTGAGGATTCCATTGGAATCTACGAAGGGGTTTAATTTCTTCAAGGAACTTGGGCATTGTTCCCTTTTCACAGAAACGAGTTCACTGGCAAACTCAACAGCCTGGGTCCTTTTGACCCACACCCTGAGTGCGGCTTGGAGCTCGCTCACCTGAAGAGCATCACTCCTTTTCTCCTTGTCAGAACTGCAAATTTTGATAAACCGCAAACAGTAGGCGGTTATCCGTTTGATTTTCGTGAGGGATGAAAATCGATGAAGTAGCGACAAATCTCCCACTGTGAGTGTGCCGACAAAGGGTTCAGCAGGCTGATTTCGCTGTTCCATGAGCATTTCTGCATTAGTGGGAGGCGGCGTCCAGTTGAGGCGTGGCCATGTGGTTTGTTCTTCACGCAGCCATGGTGGGCCTGTCCACCACAACACATGGTTGACCAGCTGGGAGGGCAAGAGACCTCTGGAGGTGCAGTCAGCAGGATTATCTGCTGAAGGAACATGGTGCCACCACTCAGGTGAAGTGTTTGTTTGGATTTCTCCCACACGATTTGCCACGAACGATTTCCATCGATGAGATGATGAACGTATCCAAGATAGGGTAACAGTTGAATCTGTCCAAGCAAAAATGTTCTTCAAATTCAAAAATGAAAAAACATCCAAAATATAACGCAAAAGTTTTGAGAGTAATACCGCTCCACAAAGTTCGAGACGAGGTAAGGTAACCCTTTTGGTTGGCGCTACCTTGGACCGACCCATCAGCAGATGCACTTTCGCTGGACCCTCACGTGGTACCTCTCGAAGATAGACTACAGCAGCATATCCTAACTCTGAACTGTCAGAGAAACCATGAAGTTCGAGCAATGTGTCATGTGCACTCACAAGAGGTCCCCTAGGTATGGTAACTTCCTCCAACAACGACAGCTCCTCCTTGAAACGGATCCACTTCCCTCCTAACCTGACAGGCAGGTTGTCATCCCAATCCACACCCTCTAACCACATCTCTTGTATCATTGACTTTGCTAATAACAACAGAGGCGATAGCCAACCTAATGGGTCGAATATTTTTGCCACATCGGACAGAATGCCCCTCTTAGTGCAACTGCTGTTCCTAGAGTGTACATGGTACGAAAAATGGTCTAACCTAGCATTCCAGTGAAGACCCAGTACCTTCAAACTTGACTGCCCATCAGCATCAAACAAATGAGTAATAGGTTGTTGTAGTTGAGATGGTGGCAATTGGGCAAGAAACTCTGGACTGTTGCTGGCAAACTTGCGGAGGTTGAAGCCACCGGACTTGAGAAGACCCACCAGTTCGTGTTGCAATTGTACGGCCTCCTGTACTGTATCTGCGCCTGACACTACGTCATCCACGTATGTGTCGGCAACAAGAACCCCGGCTGCGCGAGGGTACTTCGATTTCTCATCTTCTGCCAATTGGTGAAGTGTTCGAATGGCAAGGAACGGTGCCGCAGACACACCGTATGTTACGGTCTTCAGCCGATATTCCTGGATTGGATCCTGTAAGTTGAAACGCCAAAGGATTCGGTGATAGTCCTGGTGCTTTGGATCCAGCAAAATTTGTCTGTACATTTGCTGAACGTCAGCAGTGAATGCAATCTTGTGGAGTCGCAAACGAAGAATCAGATTACTTATGTCACACTGTAACTTCTTTCCTGATAGCAACGTGTCATTTAGGGACAATCCAGATGAAGTTTTTGCCGAAGCATCAAAAACAACCCGAAGTTTTGTGGTGGTGCTGTCAGGTTTCAGTACACAGTGATGGGGTATGTAATAACCCAGACTTACATTGTGTTCTGCTTCATCCACTAGTTCCATGTGGCCTTCTGTAATGTAATCCTTCATGAAGTTTTGATACTGAACCTTGAGCTCTGACTGCCGATAAAGTCTCTGTTCTAAGTTCCGCAACCGCCTAAGTGCTTGAGATTTCGACTCTCCCAGTTCCGAGGCCGTAGTTCTGAATGGTAAAGTTACTGTATAGCGACCACCAGACCCTCTTTCGTGAGTAGTTCGGAAAATGTCTTCACACTGAATTTCGTCTGGGGTTTCAGGAATCACGTGAGGAATTTCTTCCAGTTCCCAAAACTTCTTCATGGTCTCTTCCAGTGGCACCAGTGAAGCCTGAAGACAAGTCGATAATCCAGACACTAGAGAAACTGACTTCGATTCAATTTTTCCCATGACCAACCACCCAAAAATGGAATCCAATGCTGATGGCGAGCCAGGGATGCCTTCAACACGACCACCAGTTAACAGAAGAGGGAAAAGCTCAGCTCCCAGTAGCATCTCAATTGTACCAGGTATTCCAAAGTCGGGGTCTGCCTTTTTAAGATTTGAGAGATGGTTCCACTGCCCAGAAGCGATATAGGCATTAGGCAACTTTTCACTTATTTTGTTCAAAACCAGTGTGTCAATGGTGAATGATTGAGCATCATCACCAACAGGTTGCAGTTGACAAGAGACAGTTCCTTTCACGGATGTAACAGACACACCTGAGAGGCCCTGAATCAGCTGTGAACATTTGCGTCGAGGTAAACCTAACCTCTGAAGACACTGGCTTGTGATAAAGTTTGCTTGACTACCAGAGTCTAGGAGCACTCTACATTTTTGAATGTTGCCACTAATATCCCTAGCACCCACAATTGCTGTTGCCAATAGCACAAATGATGAAGGACCAGTACTGGTCAAAGTTGTGGTGGACAGTTGCTCATTACTGTCATCAGTCAAGGGTGCCTCCGTGATTTGTTCCTGATTGGTGTCTAAGGTGTGGCTGGATGGTATGGAATCGTCAAAATGTAGCAATGTATGGTGGCGTGATCCACAGGTTCTGCAGTTGGTCTTAGAATAGCAGTCTCTTGCCTTATGGAACTGCCAAAGGCAATTTATGCAAACCTTCAGCTGTTTGGCTAATTCAAATCGCTGTGTCGGGGAGGTTTCCACAAATTTGGAACATTGAGATAATGAGTGAGAGCCCTCACACAGCATACAATGTTGAGACTTATTTGCTCCTGAATGACCCAGAAATGACTGTGTAGAAGGACGACCATAAGACCGCCAAGACGCAGCCTGAGTTTGTTGTTGGCTTGGCTTTTGACCAGCGTTCAGCCTTTGACCATTCCCTAAGGATTCCAGCACCCGTTGTCGACCTTCCAAAAATACAATAAATTGTTCCACTGTTGGTATGTGGGTTGGATCTGTGATGCTCAGCTCCCAGTCTCGTCTCAGGTTTGCATCCAATTTCCTCTCCAATAAATATACTAGCAACGGGTCCCACGTATTCACCGAGATGCTCAACACCTTAAGGGCAGCCACGTTTTCTTGGATAGCTGACAATAACTGCAGTAATGTGGAAGAATTCCCTGTGGCAGATGGTGCACTCACCAGTGCCGCAATATGGTGATTAACAATCAATCTCTTATTATTATATCGCCGTTGAAGGAGCTTCCACGCAACATCAAAGTTCTCCTCTGTAAGTGGGAGAGACTGTACTAGAGACAAGGGCTCTGCCTCCAAAGACAATTTTAAATAGGACAGTCGCTCCACATTGGTGAGTTGTTTCTGCTTAGCAACTAATGTCTCAAATAAGTTGGAGAAGTTTTGCCATGACTTTATTTCACCTCTGAATGATGGTAGTTTGATGGCTGGAAGATGCACTTTTGGCGAATCCTGAGCAATGGTTGATGAAACATGTGTTGAGCTGGGTAGGGTTAGCTTGGTGAAAGAATCAGAAATCGATCTTATTTTATAGTACAAATCATCGAAGGTATCCAACCTTTTATTGTGGGCCTCTTCGTCAAAGTCGGCGATTTGTCCTGAACTGGTAGCAATTATAAGATGATCCTCCTCAAAACCCTTCCGTATCCGGCCCGGAGGACCAAAATGTTCCGTGACAACGGGAACGAAAACTTCCAACAAACTTATTCGATAAAATTGAAGCAGCGCCTAGCACCGACATGTGCTTAGGCGGCCATCTTGAGTAGACTGTCTTTTGTTTTTTCCGGTGTCTGGAGCACAGCTTGCTATGAGAAATTCTTCCGCAACGCAGCACACACAAGCAAGAAAACTTGCCCAAATATACTTAGATATGTCCAAGCTCAAACAACAACAAATGTCAAGATATACACAATATAAAGTTACCGAACAGTAAGGACTCCAGAAAAATTGACAAGGATGAAATTTTTCCAAAGATAAGTTACATTTACACAAACATATACTTGGTTATGTTAGTTGGATGATATCAGTTACTAATGAACCAATGAAACAGGTAAGATTCAATGGAAAAAAATGTTATTTTTTTTCTAGCAGTGCAAAATGTAAACACACACTGTAAATAGTTACCCAAAATTAATAAGCCCACTTCATTTTAATACTTTATTCAAACATTATACTAAGTTTAAGATAAAAATAATTTCCCAAAAGTGTAACTGTACCACAAAAGCTCGAGCTCGGCTCGAAGTAAAATTCTTAGGCTCGCAGACCTCCAGTTATTTATAGAAAAAAATCCTAACCGCTAATCTGTACTAAAACTGAAATTTCTCAAGAAAAATTTTTTGTCTTTATATACACTTATACCAGAAATATACCAAACTACGTGATAAAGTCAAGGGCCTTTTAGTGCAAGCAGAATACATCTCACTTACATTAGATATGTGGACATCATCTGTTAAAAGATTTGGGTTTGGGTTCGAGATTCGGCAATTCCAGTCTAGGATTTGAGTTAGGATTCGGATTCGAGGAAATCGGGATTCGCCCCATCCCTAATAAAAATGAAATAAATTATAATGCAAATAATTGCTACTTACAGGAACATAATCACACTTTTTTAAACACACTTGAAAAAGTTTATAAAAAGAATTTCCATCACTTACATTCACAATAAATAAATGTTTGAAATTATAGGGACAATTATTCAATTTCTTTCACTAAAGTAAATTATTTAAAAGCACATATATAATTTTTATTTTAGGTACGTAGCCTTTTTTCATTATGTCAAATTTTTTTTGGCATGCCGTGTGCGCATTGTAAATATTGACTCGTATAATTTTTTTCATAACGTGCCTAAAAATATACAACTTGAGAAGTATTCAATGTGAAGTTTTGTGTTGAATGCCAAAGTATTCACGCCAGGGAGGAAGCTGTCGGCGTATGTGAGAGCGTGGCGGTGGAGCAGGGAGCGTGTGCGTGCGCAGAACCCCGTGGTGGCGAGCCTGGTGCTGGACGGCGACATGCTGCCCAGGGCGATCGTGGCGCCGGGCTGCGACGGGCTGCTGCGGCAGCGCAGGTTCCGGCACCGCAGGACTGCCTCGGGGGGCAAGGGGGGCCCTAGCGCGGCCCGATCCAGCCCAAGCCAGGAGCGCAAGGTGTGTGCCTTGTCCCGTCAACTGCTCCGGCGACGGTCACACTCCAGGGTTCTTTACCCAGATCAGCTTGCAGGCTGCAACGGTGCAGGACCATCACGCGAAATGTTATCCCAGGCAGGGGCGTAGCCAGGATTTCTTTTCATGGGGGGTGTGTGCTTACACCCTGCCCCCGTACTAGGGAGATGGTCCGGGGGCCCTCCCCTGGAAAAATTTTGATTTTAATGTCCAATTTGGTGCTATTTAAGCACTTTCGTAATTAAAATATTGGATTTAAATAACATAAATTTGTGTCCCGACTTTATGATATTTTTTAACGAGACACTGTTGAAAACTCATTGCTGAATATTAAGGGTTATCGGCTCAAGGATTCTTTCTTAGTTTCATCTAAGTGCATTTGCAACAGCTAGACAAGTGTAAATTTTGTCATAAGTGCATATAATTTTTTTTTTTAATATTTCGGGGGGTGTTTGGACGACCACCCCCCCCCCCCCCCCCCCCCTCCCTGCTGGCTACGCCCCTGTCCGAGGCCTTGGCTACGTCGGTTACATTCTTCGACTTCGCAGGACTGGCCCGAGCGAACTTGCTATACAAATGTACTTGCTGTAAACATGTACTTGAAACCTTTATTCAGTAGGGAGTGTGGTATCATCTCAACAAGGTCCTCCTGGAATAAATCATCAATACCGCGAACTATAACCTTGCGAAAGTAGGTATTTTCGTTTGGCAGGAGCGCGAAGGTTCGCGAGCGATTCCGGTTCCACTCGCTGTACGTAGCCGTCTTCCCTCGGTTCTCCGAGCATGGGGACGATTTCGTTGATGTGAGAATCAGCCAACACTGGATTCTCAGTGCTGCCGAGTGTTCTGAATCTCCCGTGATTGTTACTGTTTCGGGACCGCATTTACTTCAAGGAACAGGAGTACTTAACGACACCTCAGAACTATTCTCTCTCTATCAGTGTTTTGTGAAAATCTCGCACGAAGAGCCGGTTTTTCCTGTTGGCTGCATATGGGGCAAAATTTGTTTTGGTAAAATCCCTATTGGTCGAATTTAGTTCAGCACATGAAGTGTGCTACCGTCAAGGAGAGTCAAAAATCCAATCATGCGATGCTTAGGATTATCAAAAGGATAATTAGAAGGGGGATCTTAGTAAATAGACTTACATGGAAATGCCGTTACTTTAGTTTCTTTTTTTTAAATAAGTTGTGTATAGACCTATATAGTTTTTAAGACAATTTAATTGATGGATTATTTCACAGCTGTGTATGCGTTGTTTTGTGGAGTCTAGTACTTGGCGTGAATTTTATTACATTTATCTTTACATGTGTTTTACTGGATGCGTAATTATGGTTTCTCGTGGGTGTTCCTGGATGTTGGCATCACTGCATGTGAGACCGAGATCCTGTGACACGATATTACATTTTTTAAAATACTTCATACAGAAATCACATATCTCCTTTTTGTCGCAGCCAGGCCATAGCGATGGACTGGGGTGGACAAGGAAGGGGGAAGTGTGGAACTGAGATATGTTTCCTCTATAAATTCTGCTGAGTAGAAACACAAATTGATTGTGAACTGGTTAGCTCGCAAAACAGAAATTGAATGTCACCTCCAATTTATATGCACTGTTTGAAGCATTTAAAAATTTGACTGTAGGGAAGCTTTGGAAGTTGGCCCGTCTGCATAATACAATATGTCCATGAAATGTCCCAGTTATAAATTATAATAGTATCATCTGTAAGAGTTGTAGGGTTTTGGTTCAAGGTCACAATTAAAGAGTAACTCAAACAGTTTTAGACAAGCACCCGCGTGAGCATTCCTTTGTTGGCAAAATGGCGTCTCCTGAGCGTAAAGCGTTTTGTGTTCTGCAATTTGCCAAGAGTGAAACTGTAATTTCAGTTCAACGTGCATTTCGTTTAAAATTTACTTGACAATACAAAAGAGCTCTTTTTCGCTGGCCTCCACGTTCACCTGACATAACGCTATGCTTTTTTTTTCTTTTGGGACTATATAAAAGATTGTGTCTGCGTTCCGCCGCTACCTAATGATTTGCCAGAGTTGAGACACAGAATTGAAGAGGCTATTGCTTCCATTTCTCCAGACTCGTTAACCAAAGTGTAGAAAGGATTGGACTTAGTTTGGATGTGTGCAGTATACCTAAAGGTGCACATATTAAACATTTGTAATAAAAACTAGGTTAGTTTAACCTTCAATATTATGTATGATTGTTTTGAAAATAGTCTAAATGAAACTTTTTTTGATATACCATTGAAACTGGGGTATTCTTTTATGGACACCATGTATTAGCCACTGTCATGTTACAAAACCAAACAAGTAAGTTTAAATAACAGAGAAAAAACTTATGTGTACATTCTAAATAAAATAGGTCAGAGTCATTTAAGTATGTTTTTACAGTAACGGAGAAATAAGTCTCTAGCTGCATGTAGTGAATGGTATTCTATGTTTCGGCATATTCTGTAACACGGCACTAATCAAGCAGCTTGCATTCAGATTTTCCTGGGATGGATTTTGGCTGTTAACATTGGCCGCCATGTCGCATCCTGGATTAAATACCTGACACTGTCCGTTGGGCTGACGGAGCAGGGTCAACGTTCTCCCGCTACCTAATGATTTGCCAGAGTTGAGACACAGTCACAGACACAGAATGGAATGGAAGAGACTATTGCTTCCGTTACTCCGGACTCCAAAGTGTAGGAAGGATTGGACTATAGGTTGGATGTGTGCAGTATACCTAAAGGTGCGCGCATATTAAACATTTGTAGTGAAAGCTAAGTTAGTTTGACCTTCGATATTATGTGTTTTTTTTTATTTTCTTAACTCAGTAATGTACTGTGGGTTTTCATTTCAGTACTGCCGTTGTTTTGGTTCACTCAGTAATGTACTGTAGGTTTTCCTTTCAGTACAGGGCCCCTGTTTTCTAGCTGGTTGCTTTTCAAGAGTTCCCAGTTGGTATTCCAGCTGACGTCAAGGACGAGCGTGTTTCCCCGAGCTCCTCGATGATGCGGCACGGTCGCGGCTGTGAACGACCTGACGGATGACGGGGCAGGATCTCGGGGAAGCGTGCTCATGCCTCGCCGTTGCAGGCCGACCAGGCGGAGGAGCGCCAGCGGGCGGAGCACGGCACGCAGACCGAGATGGAGATCAGCGACACGGACACCAGCCCCAACCCCCGCGCGGCGGAGCGGCACTTCGGGGACGGCGAGGGGGCGGGGGAGTCGGGCGGCCAGTCCCCGGGGGGCGGCAGCCTCAACGGCAACACGGTCCCGGGCGGAGCCCTGGAGACCTACCCCTCGTTCCTGGACAAGGTGCCTGGCGTGAGAACTGTCCATCACCTCAGAACCAGACTATAGTACTGTAACGTTTTCCACCCCCGACTCACGTTTGTTCGGGCGCCATTGGTTGTTGCACGACTCCCCAACCAAAGGGATTTTCCAGCGGTTCAGTGGTTACCGAGAAATGGCTACACCAGAGTTTGTCACATCACTTCCACTCAACCAACTCCAACACGTTGATCCAGTCTTTTTGCAGTTGCGCTTCCTTACTCCTCCCCTGTGCACCTTACACACACGTTTTCTCTCCGCGTCCCCTCCTCCATCTTGTCCTTTCTTTCTCTCCCGTCCCCCCTTCCGCCGGCACACCGTATCCCTCCGCCGCACTTCAAATGAGGGAATTTGAATTCAACACTGTTTAGCAACCTCACTTATTCTAATGAAGTATAATTTCAGAAAATGTTTAACCACTATTATTGACGTCCTACAAGTTAGTTCACAATGCAAAAGTTTCAAGCTAAATACTAGGTGGATCAGGGCGCAAGAAAGTAGTTCCTAGCCAATAACAGCCCCCTTGCTATAGACAATCCTGCTATCAGAGCGGTTGGAAGAAGTGGCTTAACTGCCATTTTATCATGGCATAGGGGTAAGCTCCAGTCCACCTCACAGTACCGAGTTAATTTAGTGGCTAGAAAAATTATCAACATACTATATGCTATAAATTTGGTAATTTACACTTCAATTTCAATTTTTTAAAATAATGTTCTTTAGTAAGATCCTTTTTATAACATGTCATAAAAATGCTACACTTTTATTGACGAGAAACATTTTCAAATTTTTGTTGTAAAAATAATGTTTGGACTTTTAGACAGTTCAAAATTTAAAATTTAATTTTTAATAAGTTGCATGAAAGGGCTAGTTGCCAGTAGCGGACCCAGAGGGGGGGCTAAGGGGCTCAAGCCCCCTCCAAAAGCATCTGTGTCCACTATTGTTTTAGTGTTTGCCTTGACAAAGCCTAGCCTCAGCTGGGTCAAGCCCCTCCCAAACCAAAATCCTGGATCTGCCACTGCTAGTTGCATAGTAATAGATAATAATTTATATAATTTTGAATGCTAGTTTAGGTAAAATAGATGATAATCTTTCCAGTCCATATTTAGTTATTGGTGACACCTTATTTTTCACGGGATTTTGTTTTAAAATCATTAGTACAGAGAGGTTCCAAGAGATGATTATGTACAGCATCACAGATCAAGGATACCGGTCACTACACTCTACTGGCACTAATCTGGCATTCTATGGTGAACCACATTTTGTAACCTGGCACCCATCGAACCGCTCATGTTCACAATTTTTAGGGGGGATTCCATCGACCATGATCCTGTACTGCCAGAGTTTTTGGTTCGCTCAAGAGTTTATCGTTTGGCTTAAATGTTGACGAAAGTGGTATTTTTGTTTCAATTGTGTTATCACAAAGAAACAAATACCAGAAATATGTTGTGATTTCCCTGACTTTTCCTGGTATTCCCTGACTGTTTTAATTTCCCTGATATTCCTGGTTTTCTCTACCTATAGCATTTATGTGTTTAGACTTGAGTACATTTTTTTTTTTTTGGGAAAAAAAAATTCCTTAAAAATAGAAAACACTGAATATAATTATTTTAAAAATAATACTGAGCTAAAAATGACTCCATAAAATCTTGTCTCCCAACTACATGGGTTATACACCTCCTTAATATCCTTAAAAGTCCTTACTTTGTAATTGAATAAAAGCCTTTTAATATTTAAATTTCACTTTATAATCCTTAAAAACTCCTTAGTAAAGACTGATAGCGTGCAAATAAGGGATAAATGCAGGTATTTTAGTATTCTTTTGTTTCCCACTTGGCAGCAAACAATGCATGCGTAGTACAATTGGTGAATTTCGGGCTACGTGATTAGATTTTGTGTATAAAAAGTTTTGAATTTGTTTTTCATAATTAGCATTTCACCGTTAAATTAAAATGGTGTGTTTTACAGTCTTACATTGAACCCATAAAGTAAATGTTATTAGTAGAGACCCCAAAAAATGGTGAAGCGCGAAATTCACGAAATAACGCGAAAATTTGATACTTTAAACAATTTTTGCGACTTTCCTATGATTTCGACATAGTCGCGAAATTCACGAATTTTCGCACGAAATTCACGCATTTTCGCGCGAAATCCACGCTTTTTCGTACAAATTAATGTCCTTATGTCGCAAGTCCTATTTATTTAGGCCATCATAAACATAGGCGTGAAATAAACATAGATTGAAAGACTAGTGCCGTGATATTATCTTCGTTTTGACACGTTACTGAAATCCATGTATTTTTATCTCTGTTTACAAGCAGTAAATATTGCCATCGCAAATGAAAACAAAATGTAACAAATGTCAACAATCGATATATGCGCACTACCAACATAACGAAATTGACTGTCCACAGTTTTAGTGTTTTGAATAATGGTCGTTTCTGCCGCAAGGCGCACTGGTGTCGATTTTTCTAACCTAATTTAATCGCATGGAGCTAAGATGGCAGTCATTTTTGCATGCACATATCTATGAGTGTTTACAAATACCGTCTACATTTTGTAAGTTTTGTGATACAATTGAATTTATGGCTAAGATGCCGAAAACTTCGACAATGTTTGATCGCGAAAGAGAGATGGAATCGGATGGATATTATATTTTTGATCAGCGGGACAAAATTATGATGTGCAAGTTCTGCAACGTGCGGGTTGATTGGACACTCAAAGACACGTGCAAGAAGCATGTGGCAAATGACACACAAAACAAAACAGAAAAGACAATTATTTTGTCAAGCAAATTCTACCGTGTCTAAACAAATCTCGATAGGCGACAGCGTGAATAAAGCAAACAAGCTTGAAAGTGCAGAAAACAAGAATTTGTTTTTGATTTTGTTAATATGATGCTGTAGGTTAACATTCCTTTGGAAAAAGCTGATCATCCAGCTATGAGGGAATGGTTTAACATCCATGTTGAAGGTTAGCCTTTGTAGGCCTACAATATTATTGATTAACTTACCTTTAGGCCCAACTTACCTTTACTTCAAATAAATTTGCAAGTACCTCAGATTAACAAACACATAAATAGGATGGATTGCATTGTGAAATGGTGATCACACCACAAGATATATTTGACTGATTGATTGATGGTTTGACTCTGTAATCCAGCAGTAATCTTGAAAAGGTAAGGTTAGGTTAGGTTTGGCTTGGCTTAGAATTGTTTTGAGTAAATTAGCCCATTAATATTTTCAGCGATAACCTTATAAATCCTACCTATTTATAAGTATATTGTAAGTTATGTATACATTTAAGGTGCAGGGGATTTGCCATCAGCCAACATTCTTGGAGAAACTTATGTCCCAAAAATTGGCCAGGCAAATAAGGAAGCAGTAAGGCATGCTGTAGAAGACAAACAGATTGTATTCTTGTGTGATGAAACGACAGACAAAGTGGGCAGATGTAAGACAGAGTCTGCTACTTTGTAGTGCCTATCCGCTATGAGGTTTTTTTTACACCGCCAATGGAATAATTTTTTCACCATTTTTTGGGGTCTCTATCGATTGCTTAATTTTACACCGATTTTTTGCACCGCTTGGTTATTTTTACACCGATTTTTTGCACCGCTTTTGTCATATTTTTACACCGAAATGAGCCAGTTTTATTTACCATTTTCTGGGGTCCCTAGTTATTAGTGTTAAAATTAAATTTTTTAGGGCTGTAAATATTTCTGATGGGCTATGCTTGGGTGTTGGATGTGTTCCAGTGATAATGCCGGACAATATGGGCTCATCTGTGAGAATCGAACCAACCAACAAAATTATTTTTTGTCCATTAACATTATTTTCGTAGGTTTTCTTTCTACGTCTATATAGTGGTAAAGGGGTCCTTAAAAACTCCTGAAGTTTTGATGGCATGCCGTGACAGGGTTCCCACGCTCCTTGAAAGTCCTTGAAAAGTGCTTGAAATATTTTGAAGTAATTAAGGGCCCTTAGAAGTGCTTGAAAAAACTTTTAGGTGCTTGAAAGTGCTTGATAAAGTTTACACTGTAAGTTATAATTACGTTGTACATATTTATTCAGGACAAGTTTTTAGTGTGGCACCGTAATTTAACTCTACGATAACTTATTTATGGTATGTTCAAATAGTTGTCATTTTTACATTGAATAATGCCTCGTTTTTCGACGGCATACGATAAGATATCTTCTATGCACTATTTTTATCGGCAGTTATGGTGTCATCAGTGTTTTTGTTCTGACAAATGACGATCACTTTCATTTGCTTTGTGTCCAGATTGTAGAGCATTACTCTATGATTGTCCGTTGCTGCAGCCATGTTGGAATTTGCAGTTTGTTGACTTCGTTCTCGTAAAAATGCCGGGAGGGAAGTGTGTTTTTAGTGATGCATGGCTCGCAAACGATATTTATTCATTATGGTTAGTGAAAGTGCCTGAAAAAAATAAAGCAAGATGTTCGTTTTGTTCAAAAAATTTTGACATAAGTAGCATGGGTGAAGCTGCTTTGAAATGTCATATTAAAGGTAAGTCATATTTTTATTTGATCCATTATGAATTTTCTGGTTTGTTACAAATTATGTACTGAATTGCTGCATTTGTAATTTTTTTTATTGAAAATCGGTAAATTGGCATAAAGTTGGTGTTTAGTCTACTCCGATTATCTGTGTTGCGGATTAACCATGCCATATTTCACTTTCACAAACCGTTAAAACAAAAATAACTTTTTTTTTTTTCCGTGCGCGCACAATGGCAACGGAACTTTGTAGCATTTAATATAATGTAATGAATTAGTAATGCAACTTAATATGATGAATCCACCAACAATAATTTTCTCTTTCCTCAGTTGCTATCAGCTTCCTTCATTCTATAATTTCCGAAAATGCCCAAATGTTCAGTAAATGTTTGTATTCAGCCATTCTGCGCTGCCTATCAGCAGCTCTAGAGAGAACATCTAGAAGCTTCCGGGATAGTTTATACTTTGATACTAGGATGCGCTGGGATGGAAAACACACATTTAATAAACAACAGTCTGGAATTAATTTAACAGATTAAATAATATTTATAATAATAGAAAATGTTAAGTAATTTTTTGTTTTTTAAATTGTCATTAGAACTGAAATATATCTTCGGTATCAATAACTTTATTATTTTGTAACTCAGAAATGTTGGTAATGCATACATGAAAAAAAAGTATGACAATATATTACCGTATTTAGCTTAATATTGTTCATGAAATTTAAATTTAATATAAGTTTGATTAATCCGTAAATGTTTAACATATTTTAAAATGTTTCTTTTGGTATATTTAACTGTACTTCTAATGTATTTATATACGTATTTATTAGTACTGTAAATTAATTTTAACGGGAGTAGTGTGTTGATTAACATAGTAGCCAGCAAGCGCACTTACCTGTTCGTAAAACGAGTTATTTTTATAAAAATTCTCCCTTATGCAAAATAAGTAGGTATGTAACTAACACAGTTTTGACTAGCGCTATGTATTATTGAAAGAAATTAGGGTGTTAATTTAAGGGCTCGATGTTATCAAGGACATCGTCAAGGGGGGTAGGGAGGGGCAGCTGCCTTCCTCTAGAGGAATTAAATTATTTTACTTATTCCATTCCAAGTATTCAGTCTGCACTGCTATAGTCTACTGTTGAAGCATGGCTCTATACATCAACTCGCCCCCCCCCCCCCCTCCCCCGCAAGCCATCTACCGGCGACGCTCTTGGATGTTATAGTGTTAAAGATATTTGGGTTACTAACATTTTAGTCATTTTTTGTGACATTGCTGCTTTTAACCGCCTTTTTCTGTTATCTGTGTATTCCTTGCCAATCATCTCAGATACTCGCGAGTGTATAATGTAGTCGGATGCATGCCGGCTTAGGATGCAAGGGTTCTGGGTTCAATTCCCGGGTAAGGCTTTGGTGTACGTAATTTGAACATTGAATGTGGCAGATTTGACTTTTTGGACATTGGCGTAAAGCTGTAGGCCACATAATAAGTAAAAAAATATTACAGTATTTGTATCGCACACAACATTTTGAAAGTAATTTACCAAAATAATTCAAAAATGAGTAGTTAAGAACATTCTAGGTAGAACATTCTAGGTTTTTAGGTCGTGAATAGCTAAGAATTGATTTTGTTCCTCTTCAATGGGACAAAATGTGAGATGCAAATAACACAAAACTAAAACCAAAGTAAGTTGAAACATGTCCTCAGATTTTAATTTGTGCTTTCATCAATGTTTACCCACGTATTTTTGGTAAATTACTTGCAAATTCTCTACATAACCCTACTTTTTAATGGAATGCACATTTTAAGAAAAATTATGTTATACAGAGGAAGTTCCTGAGTGGTTGGCTTAGTTTTCTTAGGACACATTGTTTTGTGATAGTAAATCATAATTATACATATCCTGTTCCATCTCTTTCAGGTAAAAAACATGCTGCTTTCACTGATGCTGCAACAAAATCACTTGGATTGACACAGTTCTTTGGTGTTGAAAACTCCAGCACAGTAAATGTCAAAGCTGAAGAGAATAAAATTAGGCCAGCTTCTGCTTCAGTTGTAGACAGCTGTCATGTTACAAGTGTTAGTAGTTGTAGTAGCAGTTCCAGTCCTTCAGTATCTTCACATTTCAGTGGAACAGATGTTATGAATGCTGAAATAAGATGGGCTTTGAAATGTGCAACCAGTCATTACTCACTTAATTCGTGCGAAGGACTTCCAGAACTATTCAAGAATATGTTTCCTGATAGCAGTATTGCGAAACAGTTTTCATGTAGTGCCACAAAATGTGCATATATGATATGCTTTGGACTTGCACCACACTTCAAGGCTGCTATCTTCAAGACTGCCAATGAAGTGGAACACTATTGCCTGTTGTTTGATGAGAGCTTAAATCTTTCTAATCAAAAGAAGCAAATGGACATACACATCAGATTGTGGGACCCAAACAGCGATGAGGTAGTTACAAGGTTTTTCACATCTGTATTTATGGGACATTCCAGCGCAGAAGTAACCCTATCAGCTTTGCAAGAAGCAACAGAAAAGTTGAATCACTCAAAACTGCTTAACTTTTCAATGGATGGTCCAGCTGTGAACTGGAAGCTATTTAATATTCTGCAAGCTGAATTAAAAAAGGATTTTGGTTGCACCTTAATAGATGTAGGCAGTTGCACTCTTCACACTTTGAATAATTGCTTCAAACATGGCAGTAGATCTACATCTTGGGATATTGACAGTTTTTTGGTGAGCATATACTGGCTTTTTAAAGATTCTCCAGCTCGCAGGGAAGATTATTTGAATCTTTCTGTAAACAAAAAACTCCCCTCTAAGTTTTGCAAACATCGTTGGTTGGAAAATGTTCCAGCAGCCGAAAGAGCACTCGAAATTTGGGACGACTTGAAGAAATATGTCGGAGAAGTTGACAAGGGACATCTTACAAAAATTAAATGTAAGTCTTACCTTATTGTTAAGGAGGCATGTCAGGATGTTTTGATGCCAGCAAAGTTGAACATTTTCCTTTCGGTCGTCAAACTGTTACAACCTTTTCTTACGAAGTATCAAAGTGACAAACCACTCTTGCCTTTCTTAGCTGAAGATCTAAGAAATATGATTGTTAGTTGCTTGCAGAGTTTCAATATTATGAGGAATGAGTACATTTCGAAATTATCTTCACCATACCAGGTTTCACTCTTTGACTTTAAAGACAGAAAGTGTCTTTTAAGTTCATGCAAAGTTAACTTGGGGTTCATTGCTGATAGACTAGTCAAAGAACTTGTTCACAAAAGGGAAGTTTCAGAAAAAGAGGTACTAGAACTCAGACATGAAACACAGAATTTCATTTTCTTGATGCTTGAAAACCTAGTGGTAAAATCCCCAATCAAGTATGCCTTCGTTCGAAGCCTTTCGTGTCTTGATCCAAGATTTATGCTAACCGATAGCCACAGCTGCTACAAGAAGATGAAGCAGATTTTGTCAATTATTGTAAAGGCTAAACAACTTCAGGAAAAGATGTGTGATGAAATCCTGTTGGAGTATCAAGAATTGCTCCGATATGCTCATGAAAACAAAACAGCATTTAGTGACTTTTCCCCTGATGTGTCTCGAATTGATGTTTTCTTTCGCAATTACCTTGGTGGTGAGAAAAAGTTTGTGAAACTGTGGCCAGTTATAAAAATGCTTTTAATTTTTTCACATGGCCAAGCAGCTGTAGAGCGAGGGTTTTCTGTTAATCGCCATATAGAAGTGGAAAATCTAAAGGAAGATTCGTATCCAGCAAAGAGATTAACCATTGAAGAGGTCAGAAAATGTGGCGGTGTTACAAATGTTCCTCTAACAAGAGAGTTGCGGGCTTCTGTTGCAGCAGCTCGTCAGAAGTACATGTCATACTTGGAAGAGGAACGCAAGAAAAAATCTAATGCGCTGGAAAAGAAACGTAGTCTTCAGTTAAGTGAGGAGTTAGAAGTTCATAAAACAAAGAAGATTCGACTACAACAAACAATAGACAGTCTCCAAAAATCTGCCGATGAACTTGCTGAGCAGGCAGAAAAAACTGAAAATGTGAATTTGATTATCCAGTCAAACAGTTTTAGAAAGACAGCTAAAGAAAAGTTACTTGAAATTAAAAAGATAGAAAAGAAAATTCAAGAAGTATCTGAAAACATGAGGAGAGTAAAATAATCAAAATTGTTATATTTTGTTGTGCTATATTAAATATTAATATCATGAACCTTTGAAAGATGTACTGTAAACTGTCTAATATGAGTACATTCCTATTTTCTAGTAGTAATGAGTAAAAAGTGCATTAATATTATTATCTTGATATGCAACCTGTAATTATATGTGCGTGTAGATGTAAAACTGTGCAGTAACTTAGCATGTTGTAAATTATGCAGTTGATAAATATTTGATATTGCATCATTGGTATTTATTTTTGCCACACTCTTAAACATAGCATTGTTATGAACAGGAATTCTGTAATAATGGGACTGTCAAGGTTATAGTATTTGAAGTTAGGAATTCCATGAGTGCTAATTCAATATTCTTAAATTTAAATTCCTACCAAATACCTACCTAACCAAATGCCTACCTAAATAACTTACTATAATAATTGTGAACCAGTTCGGTATAATGTTAAACTCAGCCAATTTGCAATGTTACTGTCCCTCCGATAAGCTTTTATCTTTTTGTTTATAAGTAATAGACAGGAAAAAAAAACAATTATGCACATGTTCATAATATAACTATAAGTACTAAAATTATTTCATAATATTTAAGTCCTTGAAATTTTGGAAAAAGTCCTTGAAAGTGCTTGAAAAGTGCTTAAATTTTTTCATCAAAAAGGAGTGGGAACCATGCGTGAGCTAACCTAACTTGTAGTAGTTCTTGCAATAGTTGTATGTGAGGACCAGGTCTGTCTGGCGCGCAGGCGGACGAGTTCGACGAGGACCGCAACAGCAACGCGCGGCTGCGCCTGCCCGAGTGCAGCGACGACGACCACCTGGAGAGCCTGGGCCGCAAGGTGAGCCGGATCCTGAACGGCAACGCGGGCGACGCGGAGAGCAACGGCAACCGCCCGGAGCCGGGCGTGCTGGACGAGGGCCTGGCCCGCAGGCTGGCCGCCGGCCGGGACCTGGTGTGCGGCTACCGCGGCGTCGTCCTGTCGGGCAACGTGGCCCGCCCCGTGACGGGCCGGCTGCGGGGGGCCGGCAGCTCCGAGACGCTCGACTCCCGGTCCAGCCGCGAGGAGCCCTACGAGAGCTGGTCCGAGGGCGAGGGCGACGGCCTCTCCGCGTACTCCCTGCGGCGCCGTAGGTGAGCCCCGAGCGCTGGCGATACTGGCCAAAATGTTTCATATTGCTCGATGTTCCCAATCTTCTGGATTGTCCACTGTTTTGTCTAGATACGTACCAGACTGTAAATCCAGGTAAAACGACACAGTTAATGACGATGCACTCGCAAACAACTCGATTGGCAGCAAGCGTGCACGACAGCACAACTTACCGCCATGATGGTTGAATGACAACTGTTGCTTCATTGCCGGAAGCTGCAGGGCTACCCACCTCGGCAGGCAGCCAACTTGAAAAACTTGGCGCTGCCAGCAAGCAGCGTGGGAAGTTCAAAATTCAAATGTTTCAAAAACTATACACTAAATTACACACAATATTTACAATTCCAGACATCCATATCATCGTTTCAAATCTGACACACTTGTCCTGTCGATCGCCACTTCTTGTGGACACAGCCTGCTGGATACACTCAGATCTTCTCCCAGCTGCGTATTATGATATTTGTGAGTGGAAGTTAGAAAATATAATTTAAAAATATCTTACAGTGATGATCACTTCAAACCTATCTTTATTTCGCACGCATAAATTCATGAATTCAGATTCCACCAATATTCGTAATGGTAAGCTCATCGTTTTATCGTTGCCCCGAAACCAGCTGCATAAAATTCTTTGGGTGGCTGTCTCAGTCACATGAGGACAATTATCGAGCACCATCACCCTTTTGAAACTGAGTGATGCATGCGTGTAAATGCTACGTAGTCAATATAAAAATTTAATCATGATGAAGCTGGAAGTTGCTGCCATCTGTTAACATACCTAATTGATAGGGCCTGGAATTTTTCGTGATCGCGAATTTTGCGAAAATTCGCATGAAAACGCGAAAAGTAAGTACATTCGCGAAAACCACAACATTTTTATATTACACTGCGAATATATCCCCGAAAAGTACCATTACAGTAGAATCCCGCCGATGCGAGCCCCCTCTGATGCGTCCATTCCGTTTATATGACCGTTTTTTGAGAAAACATGAAAAATTTTAGCAGAGAAAGTCGAAAATTTGAGTAAAATCGGCTGAAAAACAAGTCTGTTACACTTTGTTGGGCTCTGTATGTTTTTTTTTTCTCTCTTTTTTTTTTATGCTGCGAAGGGACGTGGAAAAGATAATTGCTTGAGCTGTCAAAATAAACATCGCTGACGGCAAGGGCAGGAGCGCATCCTGTCGGTCTGTCGCTGTGATTATCTACTCCAAAAACATGTCACAGCATTTCAGGATAGCATTGTTCTTATTTCTTTCGTTTATAGCTGAATGTTTTCTACTTGATCCACACAAGGTTAAAGTATCCTTTAACCCAAGTCTTGTGTTTCAGCATAATTACCTTATTTTTACATAAGCCGTGTTCGTGTATGGTTTTGATGCTCAAAATTGATCTGGGGTATAGTTCACACTAAGTTTCTTCTCATTTGTGCGCTGGGGTTTGTTCAAGTGGCAACCCCGTGTTCCTCCACTCCATTAAATACAAGCATATCAGTATCAGAAACATGGGTTTTATTGTACTGACAATAGCACAGTGATGTGCAAATTTTGCAACTGTAAAGTTTCATGGGATAGAAAAGATTTCATTGACAAACACCTAAAGTCGGCTAAGCATGTGGCATTGGCAGCCAAAAAAATAAAAGAAAATTTGTAGTTGCAAACATCTATAGCAACGTGTCTGTTTTGTGTAACTGTTTTGGATTTAATTGGCTGTTATTATGCATATTAGCCTATTCCTAGTATACATGGATTGTTTATTAAATATGTAAACTATTATACTCAATAACTGCACAATTTAGTCAACATTTAAAATACCGGTAAAATTTCCATTGCATAACGAAAATACGGACTTTAAACCACCGCTTTTCTAATTTGAAAGTACAGTAGAATACCGGTACAACGTACCTCATTATAACGTATATTTCAATTTAACGTATTTTTTTTAAGTCCCCGCCAAAAATCGTATCTTCACCATGCAAAACTGTTTCAGTTTAAAGTATCATATTTTCACTATAACGTATAAATTCTACTAGTAGCGTGGCATTACTACACCAAAATTTACTTAAACTGGTAAATAAATTTCCAGCTAAATGATTAATGTTGTAGAACAAACATTAACAAATACCACCACGACGTATTTTCTAACCTCTAAACCCTCAAAACAAAGTTAACAAACAGTTGCGCGCACTACCATAGATTAAACCATACGTAGTATGCGACGTGAGCAACACAACACCATTCGATACATCGAAACACGGAAGTTTGAGAGAAGTATTAATTATTTAGACAAAAGTGTTACGCTACGCTAATGTACTGTTTGACGTCTGTGCCGGGATTGTTTATTGTTATTGTTGAGTTTATTTTCAGGTTACGTTATTTAGACACTGCATTGTATTTGTGCTACAAAATGAGTGACTCTGGAGATAAAAAGAAACGAAAGCAATAAACGCTTAAGGAAAAAGTGGAAATATTAAGGGAACTAGACAAGGGGAAAAAGCAAGTCGCAGTTGCGAAGACATATGGCATTGCGGCGACGACTGTTAGTACTATTGTAAAAGACCGGGCAAATATTGAAAAGATGTATGAAGAATCTTTGTTTGGTTGTGACCGCAAAAGGCTTCGTTCCGGCGATCATCAAGGTTTGGAAGATGCCTTGAACAAATGGTTGAGGGAAGTACGATCAAATAATGTTCCTGTAACTGGCCCAATGTTGCAAGCTAAAGCAAAACAGTTTGCATTGCTTATGGAGATTCAAGACTTCCAAGCCAGTTCGGGGTGGTTGCACCGGTTCCGGGAACGACGTGGTATATCATGGAAGGTTGTTTGTGGGGAGGACAAAGATGCAGACTCAGAGGCAGCAAACCAGTGGAAGGAAGTAAAGTCGGAGAGTATTTTTAAATCATACTCAGTAGACAATATTTTCAATGCTGATGAAACTGCATTTTTTACAAGCTTTTGCCGAACAGGACAATGGCATATAGGGGTGAAAAATGCACTGGAGGGAAAAAAGCAAATGAAAGGTTGTCTGTGTTGTTTTTTTGCAACGCCACAGGAACAAAAAAATTGAGGCCATTAATCATTGGTAAACACAAGTCTCCCAGGTGTTTCAAGGGAGTTTCTTGGCTTCCTGCTGATTATGCAAGCAACACCCGTGCATGGATGACAAGAGAACTGTTCTCAAACTGGCTCATGAAAACCGATAAGGACATGAAGAAAGAGGGAAGAAAAATTCTTTTGTTGGTAGACAACTGCGCAGCACACACTGTTGATCTTCGACTGTAAAAAATCAAACTGATGTTTCTGCCACCTAACTGCACATCTCAGTTACAGCCCCTTGACCAAGGCATTATTCAGAATGCTAAAGTTCATTTTCGAAAACATCTTGTTGAGAGGTTGCTCATCAACATTAGGTTGAAAGTGCCCACCAACATCAATGTTCTTCAGGCAATTGAGATGATTACTGGTGGATGGTGGAATGTTCAGCCAGAAACTATTGCCAACTGCTGGAGAAAGTCTGGCATTGTTAACTGTAACACTGACGAGCTCACTGCAACTTCATCAGACCAGGATGCAAGCCATACTGCAGCACAAACATGCGAAAGCAATGACATTGACCCTGAAGTATGGCAAGAAGCGTCAACCTCCATGCAGTGTGATGCTGTTTAATTCACAGACTATGTGTCTGTGGATAATGAAACAGAAACAACACCAGTGTTGACTGACAGTGACATCGTTAGTGAAGTCATTCAATCACAGTCATCAAAAGTCGAATCAGATGATGATTCTGACACTGAGGAGCCGCCTGTGACAGCTACAGAAGCTATTCAGAGCTTAGAGAAACTGAACAAATTTATCTCTAAACACGAAAAGATTCCAGAAGGGATCAGGAAATCTTTCTATGAGATAGAACATTTTGTTCAACAGAGCATCATTCAAGCTCAAAAACAAACTGAAATAACAGATTTTTTTTTAAAAATAACTAAACTTAAGTTATACATACACACCAATGTTTAACTGAAGTCAGATGTTGGCCAAAAAATAATGTATCTTATAATGTCGCTATTTTTTTAATATTTTTTTTCTCTTTGTAAAGATGATATGTATGTATGTTTCAGTACTAAGTACTTTCAGTACTAAGTACAAAAACGTGAGGTCCCTGTAAATACTTAGTACTGAGATTCTACTGTACCGCTTTTTGCATACTGAAAACACCGAAATTTTCCAGGCCCTACTAATTGAAAAGTAGTTGCTGTTACTTAAAGATAAATTATATAATTTGGCGACTTGCATACCTAATGGCACTCCCTCATAATAGTCACGTTATTTATGCACAGCTCTTCATGGGTTATTGTTCGGTTGTATTGAGTGAATCACTGATATTTTTTTTTATCATGCCACTCAAGGGGGCTTATTCAAACGTGAAGTTCCACTTGTTATGACTAGGGGCATATACAGAATTTAATTTCAAGGTTTGGGTGGTGAGTAGAAACACTTTACCCGGTTGTTGCATTCAAGTGTGAGGTCAGATGTAAGATATCAAGAGGGGATACGCGTCCCCTAACTGCCTCCCTGCTTGTGACACGCGGGGGGTGGGGTTGGAGGGGATACGCATCCCCTAACTGCCTCCCTGCTTGTGTTGTGGGGGGGGGGGGGTTGGAAGGGATACACACCCCTAACCGCCTCCCTGCTTGTGACGTGGTGGGGGGGGGTTGGGGGGGATACGCATCCCCTAACCGCCTCCCTGCTTGTGACGCGCGGGGGACGAGCTGAGGTGTGCGTGGGTGCCCGGCAGCCTGGCGCGCAAGCCCATCGGGCCGGGCCGCCGGCTCAAGAAGCTGAAGCTGGGGCGGGGCTCGGAGGGCAACCTCAGCGACGAGGAGAACACCCCCGACTACAGCCACCCGCCGTCCAGCCAGTGCTCCACCCTGGAGAGCAACCCCGACCTGGCGCAGGTCATGCGCGCGCTGGGGGCCGACGCGCCCCCGCCCGCCGCCAAGAGGCCGCACGGCGCCGCCAGGGAGGTGAGGCGCGACCTCGCGTGGCTACCGGGGTGTCCCGTGCCTGAGTGTTATCCCGATACTGCACGTTTTAGTCGTGTTCACTCACAAAAATACAGATTTAAAAGGGGGGGTCGCCTGTAAAGACGGCTTACGGACGATAATTTTACGTGACGACGTCATAAGAAGACATTGGTGAAAAATCACATTTTGTTTTTAAATTTTCAAATATTATTTACGGTTTTTGCAAATTTTAATTTAAACAGTTTTTTTTTTTAAATATAATCACGAACGATTAGTTATAGAAATAAACTGAAATCAAATAAATGTCAATAAATTGTTAGTTTTGAAATGACGAAATTGGATGAATAATTCAAATTTTTTTTTAAATTGCTGTTTTTTAAAAAGCCCGCCTTAACCTGTTTGATATATAATAGAAGATTTTCTCGCACTGTGGTTGGCCGGTTCTTGCACGCTCGGCTCAGGCGGAACGTGACAATGAGTCGTGCTTTTTCGTGCGTGCAGCCGGCGTTCCACGATTTATAAGACGTTATCACGTCAGAAATGAAATATGGATACGGAACTGTGCATTCGCTCTCAGCGTATTCTTAAATGGTTTTCGTGACTAGACATCACTCTGGTATGTTAAGCAGTTTTAAATTGTGTGATTTTTTTTTCTAAATCTTTGTATGCGTGCTGGGGTTGGCAGAGACCTTCAGAGCTACCTATTTATAAAATTTTAACTGTATACCTTCCTGGCATTTGCTGTTCTGCCACAAAATATTTTCAACAGATATTCACTTAGTGTAGTATCAAGGTTGTAAATAAAGGTATGCAAGTCTTCGTAATTATCATAACTTGCAAGCCTTTTTATATCCACGATGTTACACTAGTTGCATATCTGTTAAAAATAATTGTGGCAGAACAGCAAATGAAAGATAATTTTACAAATTCCATATTTGCTCACGTAAAGGCCAAGCCAGTCATCAATGCTATGCAAGTGACTCATGTGTACTTTGCTACCAATTAAAGCTGCAAAATCCCAAGTGCTTCTCCTTAGGAGATATGCATGATATGTAATTACTAGAGACACAATTTTATGGTTTTATTTTTAGGCCAATTTTGTTTTTAAAACAGGAGATTTCGGTGTATTGGTTTTTTTATATATTTTTTGTGAACTCTGTTCATTCATAATATCGCACATTTTTCAACAAATACGCCACTTAAATGATTAATAACACTAACTTCATCAAAAAAGTGTCTTTTTGACTGATACATGATGCATTTTGACAACTTGTAACAAGCATGTCTTAAATATTGGGAACGGTAAAAATAAATCAGCAACTATATGTGTGTTTGAAAAAAATGTACCAATGTCGCTCAGAAAACTGCACATTGGTTTATTGCTCTTTGCAATTGTTCATTAGTAATATGCCAACTATTGATCAGTTTCCAGTGCAACATTTTGTGTTTCGTTCTCAGAACCGCAAATATGTTTTCATGTTGCAGAAATCCGTTAACGGAAACACTCCCGACAGCTCGGACTCAGAGTCGGACAACGCAAGCAGCATGACGGTGGCCACGCAGCTGGGCAAGTCTTCTCGCGTCGAAACTGTCGTCTGATGTTAAACACGCTACGCTGAAGGAAATCATCCCTTTTGAACAAGTACAATGTCGGTGTTTTGTATTAGATTACAGCCATTAGTTGCAGTTTTTGAAGCTACGAACAGTTGGTCTGTTTGTGGTACTCATATGTCTTGCAAAACATTGTAAAACTGCCATTAGTTACAAATAAATATTGTAATCCTTCTCTGCGACGGGGACAAACGTGGACGTGAACCGATCTTCAGAGCGGACAGAGCTCCAGAGTATTGACGGCAAGGACGGACGTGCAACGTTGATTGGTGGGCCACACAGACGTACCTCGACACAATTTGTATTGCAAGTGTAAATATTAATAAAATAGTTATATGGCCATATAATAGCACTATTTATAAGTATGTGTAGACTCTTGTCTTCTGTTTGTCTCTAGTTGAGACTCATAGTTTTTTACAAATTGTTTTTTGTTTGGGATGCTGAATAGTTGTAATTTGTAGGTGTTAAGATGCTTTTTTTTTTTTTTTAGAACGGCTAGTTTGCAGGACAGTTGTCGATTATGAAAGGGATGTAATAATTTGTTTTACATTTTGAGTAATTATTTATTAACTTGTGCAAGTTTCCTATAGGTGCGTACATTTCAATTTTGTTTTTCTATGTGAATATGAAATGAGACTGAAGATTAAGTAAAGTGTGTTCTGTACAGTAATGGCAAAATGTTTTATGGGTGGAATAGATAATCTATTTTAATTAAAAATATTTATTTTTGACTACATCATGGCACAGTATAGCCCAAGAAAATTGATTTGTTTTAAAATAAAATTCAACTCCACATTAAAAATTCTTTTTGAACAGGCATGATTTCTTATTAGGTGAAAATTCCCTAGTTGTGGAATTAATTATTTTTATAATGAAAGATAAAATTGGTTTATTGGTAATATTTCATGAAATTTGTCTTAGGTTTTATGGCATATATTTTTATATTTTTACAGAAATATATGTGAAAAAAGTTATGCGTGTTTCGAAGGAAGTTTAATGCTAAGCACAGTCTGCAATTACAAATGTATAATGTTAAAATCAGTTTAGTCATAATGTGTATACTGGAATAAAACTTGATAAACTATGTAAGACTACATATTTAACTGTGCATATGTTAATATTTACACATGATTCAATCACATTCCATTGTACTTATTACAGATTATTTTGTAGTTATTATGTCACTAGAAAAATTTCAGTATCACAATTTTATGTGGAATCCAAACGTTTGTACAATTTTAGTGGAAATGTTGCAAAAACCATGTACATTTATAAACTTTTTTGAATCTATATTTTAGGGAACTTAAGAAGTATCATGAAAGTGAATAATTTTTAACTAAAGAATATAAGCAATTGTTGATTCCACAGTAGAACAAAATAATTTGTAAAAGCACGTCGATGTATCAGTGATTGCATGCAGTTGTAATCTAAACACAATGAAAATGTTGCAGCATGTTAAAAGTTATTAAAACATGTATTATGAATTTAAAAAATAGTGTGATGTTAGCGGTACTAGAAATGAAGTTAAAAAGCTGGAAATAAATTTTTTTTATGTTGATTCAAAATTAATCGCATTATTTTTAATGCACATTGTTGAAAAACCCTGTCAGTGTATATTTAGGGGTATACCAATGTTATCTAGGCCTGTGCGAATTAGATTTTTAGTTCCAGCCAAATTTTAAAATAAAAATATTTTCAAAAATTTATATATGATTCTGGATGATATGTAGAAAATTTTTGATTGAATAAGAAAATATATTAGTTTGTGAATGCCACATTTTAAAAATAAATTGGAATTGCTGCTATGAAATGAAGTTACAGTAAAACCTTTTTGTTGCAACCCCATTTATTGCGACCACCTCTCTATTACAACCCGATTTCGAGGAACCGTGAAAAAATTGCCGAATATCCGAAGAAAATCGGACAGAAAATAAGTTTCTTGTGGTGAGTAGCGTGTTACTGGGTTTCTCTTGCAGAGTGCTGTACTGCCGTAGGCAGCGCATATCTAAAAATAGATACCACTTCCTGTCGACCGCTGTCAGAGCTTGACAACCCCCATTCCACGTCCCTTCAATGCAAGAAAAACCCTCCAGCCGCAGCGTGTGAACATGGTAGTCTGCCACTCGCTCACCCGCCCTTGCTCACCCTCTCCCCATACCGTGCGCTGCGGCCGATCTCGGATGCTGCTTGTACTTGTTAACAATCACGTTATCTGCTTCATTTTAACGAGGAGAGTAAAAATATATCAAAACTGTCAGAAAATTGATAAAAGCTTTATGTTTTAGCAAAACAGGGCAATACACTGGCCCGCCAGTTGTTTTCATTCAAAACGTGGCTAAAGAACTTGCAAGGATCAGGCTGATAACATCTGGCAATATGTGTAGGTTATAAGGAATCTTGTTATGAATTGAGATGTTATGTTTTTCGAGTAGATATACACAGCGACCGACTGGATGCACGCCTGCCTCGACTTGTTTTAACTGCCGCAGCGATGTTTATTTTGACAGCTCAAGCAATTATCTTTTCCCGTGGGTTGACAGAAAAAGGTCGCTTCACCCGGCATAAAAAAAAAAGTCTACGCCACTTATTCCCCACGCAGGAAACACACTGGCTGCCTCCTGTCTCCCCCGCATTTATCTTTCTTCTAACATTCCACGTCTCGCTTCTCGCACGAGCAATAACGAAGCGACCACACATTGGGCTGTTTTATGCTTTGTTTGGTGACAGCAGCTTGATTTTATTCGGTATATGTATTCCTTTTCATTGGACCCTTGCTATTAAAATACATTTATATTTAAGTTTGAAAGCTTGTAAATTCCTTGCCAGAGATTACTTAACTCGAACTTGGTGTGAAAAGTACATATTTTGACTTTTTTTTTTTTGGGGCGTGTTTGGGGGGGAGGGTTCCGAAAATATTTACATCGATCTTACCCCTCCCTCACCACTTTAGTACCCCATTCATAATAGCCCAATTTTACGGGAGAAGGGTGGGTGAAATGAGCATTTTCTCACTGAAGGTTTTTCAAAGGGGAGCGAAGTTGGGGTGTTATAAGGGTATGACACTAGATGGTTTGTGTGTCTGGGAGGGATGAGCTAGACTTGAAGAATGTACACGAGGGGAGGGAGGGGTGAGATTATCCGTCATGAAGCCGCTGCTGCCAGCCAGCCGGGCGAGCTTCGTGTGCGCCCACTCGCGTTGCAGAACCTACCACTGCCATATTTTTAAAGGAAATGTCCCATTATTTTTTTGTTATTCTTACATGAACATTATTGGAAGAATTAAAGCCGACACAAAAATACGCTGTGTGAAAATTAACAGATTTTAATGATCTTTCATTTTTTTTTCTATTTTTTTTTTCTGATGTTCACATTTTGGTCAAAATGTCCAATTTTTTGACGGTTCTCAAGAATGTATTCTTAAAATCACTGCTTCATTAAATCCGGGGTTCATGACATCGGGGTTCTAGTGTATTTCACTACGGCAAGCAGAAAACGTACATGTAAACTAACCAGTAAAAATAAACTGTCTTTTGACATATTTTCTTTAGAGGTGGCTTGTAGGGCGACCGACTTGTCATGAAGGTTGAAGTGGGTTTAAAGCAAAGCCATCTAGCATTGTGAGTGACAGCATCCTGCCATTGTACGGCTGGTTTCTTAGCGAGTATCGGTTTGGAAAAGGGGGGGGGGGGGGGGGGGGGTGAAATCAACTGAAAATTTCGGAAAACATCTATTACAACCCCCCCTCTATTAAGACCCTATTCCTGGGAACCGTGAGGGGTCGTTTCAGAGAGGTTTGACTGTAGATATTTCATGGTAATGGTTAAAAAAATTTTAAATTTAAGTTTTGAGTTTTTCATTGTTCTCTTGTTTTCAACTTGTTAGGAAAACTCTAGTTCACAAATTGTCCTGCCATTTGAACTTCAATCATTATGCTATTAACTCAGTGTATGTTCAAATAAACTATGGCTAACTATACTGGGTCCCATTAATAAATATATTTTATTTATAATTTGCTATATTTTTTTTAATACAATTTTATGTCTCAAACGGTTGTGTGATTTCTTACACAAGGTGATATAAAACAGCTTCACTGCTCTTAAAATACAACGGAATATTTGTTATTTATGAAGTATAAGTACGTATTTAAAATCAAATTTGAAAAATATTTTTGGTCTTGGTACTTTGTAATTTCAAATGTTCGCACAGGCCTCACATTCTCTTGACCACTGAAAACATTTCAACACTTCTAGCCTGAACACTTATGTACTTAAGTCCATTAAAATCAAGAAACATATACAGTGCTTATAATTATTTTGTTGAATCTTTAATTTTTTATTTTAATACCATGTTCACAACTCCCACACATGCATTCTGACTTCTGAGGGCTGAAAATGAGTTATGAATGAGAGACCATTACACATTCTGAAGTTTCTATGTATTCCCCATGGGAAAAAATCTTAAAATACTGTATTTTCCTGAAAAAAGTGAAAATAATGCAATGTTTTACAAACTGGTGAAACTAAAAGTTTGGGGGGGGGGGGGAGTTGGTTTGCATTATCATCACAAAATTAATTATATTCGTATCTTGCAGCTGGGAGAATGTTTTAAAACTGTTTTGTGCTGCCACAGCTAAAATCTTTCTTTCTAACTTACGCTTACTGGCATTTATACTCCACAAAGAGTTTTTTCTGCTCAAACGATCAAATTGTTTGGGGTTGTATAATATATTCAGGATCATATTATTTTTGGATCAATGTGGTACATATTTTTATTATTAGTAACACATTAATATGATATAAACATAAAATTGTGTTCAAGTTGCTCCCTCCCCCCCCCCCCCCCCCCCATCCCCCTAAACGAACATATACATTTGTATTTACAGTAGAACCCTGTTATAATGTTCCTGCATATAATGTTTTCCTGCTTATAATGTCATATTTTTAAAGTCCCAATATTTCCCCCATAAGGACAATGTATTTATTTCCTGCATATAATGTTCATAAATAGTGTAATTTCCTGCTTATAATGTTTGCTTTCTAACATTCAATAAAAAGGGGAAAAAAATGTTTTGTCACGGGGGGGGGGGGGGGGGGGTCGATCGGTCGGCTTTACGGTGGATTGTTAGAGGGCGCCACCACGTGGTACAGCACGTGGACCCGGTGAGACTCCTAACTCAGGGCGTGACGTCGCCCATGTGAGACGTGATATTCCCCCTTGAAAACATCTAGCACTAATTCCTGCCCGCTCTCAGCGTCGGACACGCTTTTCCCTACGAAGTGGGCTCTCAGGCGTCCCACACGCCGTCACTCTCCACGTGGTCACACAGATAGAAAATAAAAGAATAATACATTAAATTCGCATGTCTGATTTATTCCGCTAATTCCGCTCACACACGTACACGGTTGAAACAGTACAAAAATACCCGCGGCACGAATCGGTCTATAGGTGATGCGCCACCACGTGGTCACATATTGAATTAGTTGTACAAGATAAAAGACCGAGACTGGTCGTAAATTAATTAATAAAACAGTCCCCCGACCCAGAGCTGCTCCGAGGACTAAAAGAAAGCGATTGAGATGAAATTAAAGTTAACAGAATTACTTAACAGAGAATACAAGCGGTGAGGTCCCCGGAGTGCTGAAGCGTCTGCTCTTGGTCATTGATGGCGGAAGACTGGGGTGAGATCATGGCTCGCTCGACTAACATAGCGTCCTACCGCCGAAACAATTGCCGTTAAAAGATATTAGCGAATTAGTGCCACGGGAAACTAAATTAACATGACAAGAAAGCATTGAAAATTATGTAACAATTTTTGAATGAATTGAAAAGATTGTAAAAATTATAATTATTAAGATTTAAATTTAGTTATTGTCTGGCTTCGGGTTTCCTCGGGAATGTCCGGAAACGCTATGATATTTTAATACATTAATTAAAAATAAAAGTACACAAAACCCTCCAGGCCGATCTGCCGTCACGTTGCACTTAGGGAAAATAAAAACAAACAACACAATTATATATTCTTATGTTTTTAGGGGGTGCGGCGCACTGCATCTAAGCGCCCTCTTGCCGGGCGAGCACACACGCACGCACACGTACGCACGGGTAGGCGGGAGGTATGAATGGAGGGATGGTGTTTGGGCGGTGGCATATCGGACTTAAGAGGGGCCGTAGGCCCGGACGATGTCAATTGCCCCCCCCCCCCCCCCCTTGAAAGTAGGCCGATATGACAGCGCCGAGTCACAGATAGTTGAGAGGCATGGTCGGTAATGTTTACCTCGCGCACGTGGTAATGTTATTGTTTACGTCCGTGCGGACAGGTGGCGATGTTGACATGATGAGCGAGCACTGTTTACACGATGACGGGCGATGATGTTGACATGATGGCGGGCGGGTAATGTTTATATGACGGACAATACACACGGGCAGAATGGGCGCTGGCTGACTGACCTTGGGTGTGGAGACCCACCAGTTGCTCCGAGCTCCAAATCTGCTGCGGCTGCGGCGTCTGTTGCGTCTCGCAGCGCGCGGCGGCGCGGGGGGTGGCCAGGGTGCCGGCCGGCAGGGGCGGCGGCAACCAAGGTCAGGCGGCTCGTGACAGGCGGGCAGCAAGCGCGGGTGGCGCTCGGCACGGCCTGGTTCAGCATCGGCAACATGCGGGCGTTTCGCGGCCCGTGGTGACAGACGGGTGACAGGTGCACGGCTGAATTTCACGTTCGGTGGTGGGGCGGTCGGGCGTCCAGGTGTCGTGGCGTCGACCTGCATTGCGTCAGGCGGATGCAGGGAGCTCCGACGACCCCGTAGCTGCGGTGACTTGAAGGTGCGGCGTCTCAATGTTGCAAACTTGCGGCATGCGCGTGGCGTCTCGGGCGGCGAGGCACTTGATCGGCGTACCGATACTGTGGCGATCGGCGTCGGAATCGGGCGTCGTGGCGTCTCGGTCGTTCCTGGCGTCGCGTCAGGTGGGCCTGTAGGCGGCGTCAGCGTCGGCGTCGCACGCGTCCGTCTCTTTCGGTCCGGTTCATCCGTCTGTGCCTCGAAGCCAGGCGGGCACAGAGGAGCAAATCCAGGCGGGTACAGAGGAGCAAATCCAGGCGGCGGGGCGGCGCTCAGGCGTCTCGGCGTCATGGCCCTGGACATCGTGTCGCAAAGCGTCCCTTTTGCGACTGAGCACTCGGTTGGCGGTGACGACGGCATGATGACGTCGAAGCCAGGTGGTGGCGACAAGGTGACACGAAGCGTCGGCGTCGAGTCTGGTGGCGTCCGTGGCGAGTCGTGTGGCGGAGACGAAGCGGGGTTGCGCCGGAATGGACCTGGGTGGCGTCGGGACGGCGGTTCGGTGCGGTGGCGAGGTTATTCCGGCGTCGGGAGGTGTCTCCGACACGAGGCGGGTGCTGGACGGCGTTGCAGACTGCGGCGGGACGGTCGGCGTCGGGCGTCGCTCAATTAGCTTCGGCGAGTCAAGCGTCATCACAGTCGGGATGAGTGGCGTCGGGTCGGCAAAACGTGGTCTTGCGGATGATGACGTAATCAGGGTGGCCACTCACCGGGAAAACCGGGAAAACCGGGATATAGCAGGGATTTTATTGTCACCTGGAAATATCAGGGAAATATCATGAATTTTGTCCTTAAAACCGGGAATTTTTATTTTATTTTTGTCGATCGTATTTACTTGCGCAAAATAGCAGGGTGTTAACAGATTGGAAACAACAGGATTTATGCAGTAAATATAACGCCGATAAATAAAAAATAAGGGGTATATTGTCTTGTTGCCTCGCAAGCCTAAGACGCGACGTTCGCATTGGTGAGCGGGCGCCGCCGCGCCGCATGGTATGTATGCGCCTTGCGGGGCCCTACCAGTGCAGCCCACTTGCGAAGCGGTCGCAGCATGATATATATGCGCCTTTCGGGGCCTAGCGTCTCTTGGTGTTTCGTATACTCTCGGCTAACTTCGGTCGATGTTTACGTTATTAGTTTGGAAATGGCGGGCGTGTATTGAAAGTTTATGAACATTATGAAAGCAAGTACGCTTGAATTGATTAACATAAACCACGTGAATCTCCTCACATTTTCTTTTGAATTTTAGTGTCTAAGAAATATGTGAAGTAGACATTTTGCGTACAGTTCATCCAATAAAATATGGTTCCGCGAATCTCCATTCGGACGAATTAGTTATTTCTTCACGTGAAAAAATAACCAGTCGTTGGCATCTTGAAAATGGCTACAGAATGGTTGGCTGTTTATGTGTTTTGCCGTAAACTAACATCGGTATTTTTTTGTCGTGGGTTCGGCAAATTGACGTAGGCAAGGGCTTAAAGATATCATTTCCCTCTAGTTATTTTTCAGGCGAATATTTCATTACATAAAAAATGAGTGCGAGTACATTATCGAAGTGTTCATTTTCTCACGAATGGATGGTTGTTGATAGATTTAAAGATTGGCTTCAACCTGTTCAAGGATCTCCATTTTCAGCAAAATGTAGTGTGTGTGCGACAGTGTTTTCTTTAAGTAATATGGGGAAAACGGCAGTGCGAAGCCACATGAATGGCAAAAAACACCAGAAAGGAATTGCAGCTCTCTCCGAATGTTCGACACTTAAAAGTTTTTTCAGTCAGCAGAGTAGATGTTCACAGAATCTTTTTCTGGACACAAACCAACCTTCTACATCAGCTGAAATAGAAACTGTCAACAGGTTAGTACCCTCTTCTGAAACAGCCAAAGAAGCACGTGACGCAAGAGCCAAGAAGCGTGGAGGGGAGGGGCTAAATGCAGAAATGAAGGATCTGGCGAAGGAACTGGGAAAGAAAACTAGGGAAGCACGGGATGCGTACATGGAAAGGATGATGGAGAAAGGGGGGCGGGGAAACTGGGCGGATCTGTACCGATATGTTAGGAGAGTAAAGGGGGAGAAGGGACTGCCAGTATTAAAGGGGAGAGAAGAGCAAGAGTGTGTGAGTGACCTGGAAAAGGCTCGTTTACTGCAGGAACAATACTTATCGGTTTTTGTAAACGGGGGAGTATGGTGCGGAGTACAAGAGGAGAAGTCAGGGGGAGAGAGAGGGTTGGAAATACGGAGGGATGATGTATTAAGGGAGTTGAGGAGACTGAATGTGAGGAAGGCGGTTGGGCCAGATGGGATAGGGAACAGGCTCCTCAAGCTGGGAGGGAAGATGATAGGGAAGTACCTGCAAGTACTGTATGCGCAGTCACTGGAGGAGGGACAGCTGCCGAGGCAGTGGAAAGAGGCTGTGGTGGTGCCCATATATAAAGGGAGTGGGAATAAGGCACACCCGGCAAACTATAGGCCGGTCAGCTTGACGTCAAACGTAGGCAAGGTGATGGAGAGGCTGGTAGTGAGTTATATAGTAGAAAGGGTGGAGGAAAGGGACTGGATGGATGAGAGGCAGCACGGCTTCCGGAGGGGTTACTCCTGTGAAACGCAGATGGCGGGGCTGCTGGAGGACTTGGTGGAGGCAGTGGATGAGGGAATACAGGTAGACGCTATTTTTATAGACTTTGAGAAAGCGTTTGACAGGGTGCCACACAGGAGGGTGATGGAAAAGGTGGAGGGGTTGATAGAGGACAGGAGGGTGGTAAATTGGACAGGGGACTTCTTGAGGGACAGGATCCAGCGAGTGAGAGTAGGTAAGGAATGGTCAGAAGAGGGAAATGTGATGTCAGGGGTACCACAAGGCAGTGTCATGGGACCCCTGCTCTTCCTGATCATGATGAACGATGTAGGGGAGGGGTTGAAAAGTAGGCTGCGGTTGTTTGCGGACGATTGTGTGCTCTATGAAACTGTGGGGGAAGGGGCGCACCTGGCAGAGGACTTGCAGAAACTGGAGTGCTGGTCGAGGGAAAACGAAATGGGTATAAATGTAGGGAAAACAAAGGTGGTGAGGTTCACGAGGAAGAGAAGGGTGGAGGGAAAAGTGTACTGAAGAAGGTGGTGACGAAGGGCAGAATGGGGTTAGGGCTGCTTAGCAGGACACTGAAAGGGACAGGTAGGAATGTAAAGGAAAAGGCGTACGTGACATTGGTACGGCCAGTGTTGGAGTATGCCGCGGCGGTGTGGGACCCCTATGTGGAGAAGGAAATTGAGGAGTTGGAGAGGGTGCAGCGCAAGGCAGCGAGATGGGTAACGAATATGTGGAGGAGAAGGGAAGGCGAAGGCAGGATGGGGGAAACTCACAGACCATCGGTGATGATGAAGGAGCTGGGGTGGGACACACTGCAAGAAAGGAGGAAGGTGGAAAGGCTGGTGAGAATGAATAAGGTAATTCGTGGGGGGGAGGGGGGCTGGGGAAAGCTGGGAGCTAGGTTGCACAGAGGGCTGTATCGAGGAAGGAGGGATCATGAGTGGAAGATTCAGAGAGAATGGAGATGGACAGAGAGAGGAAGACAGGTATTCCTTGTGAGGACGGGGCGAGAGTGGAACGAACTTGAGGGGAGGACACTGGATCTGGGAGGAGGGAAGGACTTACGAAGGAGGCTCCAGAGGGGGGAGGAGTGAGGGTAGTTGGGGGTGGGAACTCCTTGCCACCGGGCGGAAGCCCAATTGCAGGTGTAAATTATTATTATTATTATTATTACTTAGACAGATTTGTTTTAAATGACAAAGTAACTCGTGCAGAAATAATTTGGTGTGCATCCACAGTAATGTCACACATCTCTGTACGTAGTGCTGATACAAATGCCTCATTGTTTAAAATTATGTTCCCTGATTCCAACATTGCGCAGAAAATGCAGTTGCATAGAACCAAAATTTCGTATCTTACAGTGTATGGTTTAGCACCACATTTTCATCGTGATCTTGTAAAAACGTGTACCAATGCATCACACATTGTTGTGGGATTTGACGAGTCCCTAAACAAGGTAGCCCAAAAAGGTCAAATGGATGTAGTGGTTAGACTTTGGGATGAATGTAATAACTGTGTGATTACAAGATATTTCTCTTCGGCATTTCTTGGCCACAGTACTTCTGCAGATCTACAGAATGCACTGATCTCAGCATTGAGTGAAATTGACATGAAAAAAATTGTTCAGTTTTCTATGGATGGGCCTAACGTCAATATTAAACTCGTGAGAGATCTTAAAGACATGCTTGCAAGGGACCCTGAGGAAGCTTCACTTTTGGACATCGGTAGCTGTGGTTTACATGCCCTTCATGGTGTCTTTAAAACTGCTATAAAATGTGCAGGGTGGAAAGTGATGGAGTTTTTAAGAGCATTATATTATTTATTTAAAAATGTTCCCTCACGAAGAAGTGATTATATCACTTAGCTGTTGGTTGGCCGTCATTCAGATCTAACGGGAGGTCGTAAAACCGGCCCTTACACCACCACAAACTTTTGTCACTGCTACTAGCAAGAAAACAAATTAAAATAATGAAAAAAACACGTTCACTTCTTGGCAGTAGTTTAATCAAACCAAAGCACCACTTTCTGGTTTTCCAGTGCTTTCTTCACCGTCAAAACTGGCCTCACCAATTCTAGGTAGATATACATCTAATACCCGACCAGTTGAATTATTTCCAGCACCTGTAATAATGAAGAAATTTTATGTTGCAGATTGGACCAAGACAAATACTGAAATACTGCAAGAATTTTTCTTACAAAAAGTTCTTTTATAAGTTACCAACTTAAAAAGTCATTTAAATACAATTAATGAAATCTGTGTAAACTATTATTTTTTTTTGCTGCTTTATTTTTTTAATGTGTACGAAAAACAAATTTTTTACTCTACAAGGAAAATTTAACCTCTTACTTGTAGTAATAAAATGAAGCTGCTTCAAAAAAAGCATCTATCCAGCTATTTCATTTGCATTCTACCAGGGAGTCAGAAAGAAACAAGAGGTATTATTATTACTAACTAAACATCTGGCCAGAAACAAGCATTGGACCAGCGACCAGGGAGTTATAAATGTGTTTAAAATTAATTATTTTATAAACTCAAATATTTTTTGACGTGACGTCTAATAAATCGATGAACGCCGGCTGCACGCACGAAAAAGTGTCCCACTACGGATGTCCCACTACGGATGTTCCTGTTTGCTCATTGTACGCATGCGTGGCATCTCACTTCATGCTCATTGTACGTATGCGTGGCATCTCTCTTCCACTCGATTGGAACAACCATCGATTTGACTTTTCAATCATATTTTCGTCGTTTGAATTATTAATATTATGTAATTTAACGATCGTCCACCGATTGTCGGTTCGAATCCCGGCAGGTGCGAAATTTTTTTTTGAACTTGTAAACATAAATACGGCGCATGTAACATTTCAAAAGTAATAAATATATTTGAATAATGAGTGCACATAAAAGTAAATTTATTAATTAAATTGTACATTTCATTTCACTCCTTTGTATCTATACAAAATAGTGATAATAAAAATGATTCAATTATATTCATAAAAGTATGCAGAGGTAGATTTTATCATACAAAAGATAGAAAAATTAAAAAAAAATTCTTCCTCAAAGAATATAATATTTTTAATGCCTAAATGGTTTGGTTGCAAAAACCTATTACGGCTCAGTCTCAGGCCGAATATGATATTTCCTTTTCTTCTGGATCAATCATTTCATCAATGTTTTGTTACGACGTTGTCACGTTAAACTATCGTCCGTAAACCGACTTAACAGACAACCAATTTTTTGAATAAATAATGGTTTTTATTGCTAATCTTTATATTCATTCTACCAGGACATCATAAACTGAGAAGAGGTTTGGTAATTAATCAATGAACATAAGTAAAAATGAAAATGTTTCTTTTGTACAAAATAGCTAATCTCAGGAAGTGTTTAACCGATTGCTTTGAAATTTTGACACACTGTTGCATTTGTACCTTGTATTTTTTAAATAATTAAAAAAAAAAAAGAGCCTGTGTAAGTAAGTACATGTGATAGAAACAATTCAAACCTAGACTTGTAAGTGCTCTCTTTATGTATTGGTGTCTGGAACGTTAAAAAAAATTTCGCAAAAATGTTGCATTAAAATTCGGCCTTGAAATTGTAATTGAAATGTTACTATCATTTCGTTCAAAGAGGTTCCACTTCAAAAATTGTGAAATTAAACATATTAGAAATGTGTGGAGTCTTTCTACTTTCTTTAGATTTAACGAGAGACAGCAACGTGTAGCCGGTACAGTTAGTTTACTATAAAATAAGAGACTGTACCTGCCGAACATACAGTAGGGATGCCAGCCTGTTTTCCCGTGTCCACTAGGCAGTAACTTGCCTAAAAAGGTCTTCAGGCCTGCAATTCTTCTACTGCTTGTTTAAACACGGACAGAAACACAATGAGGTGGTGGACGCTGCGAACAAGGCCACAGCGACCCCACTGATGTCCCAGAGCGCGACTCGTAAGTGGCATCAAGAAGGTTCAGTATTGACTATCATTGATCTCCCACATGCGTGCAGTCAGACGACAAGCTCCGACTCACCGTTAGTCCTTGCCTTGGTGAAGGGGGGGGAGGGGGGGGGGGAGAATCTTAACTACTTTCTCCACTGTTTTCTTTCAAATCCTTCCCATTTTGCTGGTGTGAACAACTTCTTTTGGGATTATTTTTGGGGGCAGTGGGAAGTTGGGGAAAGGGGATATTTCCCTCTGCACACACCCGTGGTCCTGGCCCCTGTGTGCACGATCAGTGCTGTCACCACGCTTGGCGGACCATTTAACTGGCGCCAGATGACACGCAGGTGGCAATCCCTGGTCTAATGCAGGTGGCAGTGACTCAGCTGTTTCAGACGGATAACCTACAGTTCACAGGGAGGAAAGCCACAACCCGAACAGTTCCTAAGTTTACTGAAGTAAAAGGTTAGGTTATCGTAACTAAAATTAAAGGTCGGTTAGGTTAGCATTATATAAATTACTCTATGACCGTTTTACACACACACTAACACAAACCATACACACAACACTAAAAAAAAAAAAAAAAAAACACAACACACACACAAAAAACATGCCATGCACAACCTCCCACAAACAACAGAATCCCACAAACACAATACAACCCCCCCCACAACAATCAACAACACACAACAACACTACCACCACAACCCCCCCCCCCCCCCATCAGTTTAACAGTTAAATTCACCTAACAAACCGGTCAAGTGCTAGTCGGACTCACGCGCCAAGGGATCCGTACCACCACACACTACAACACTGTACAACACTTGGTTCCAGTCCAATTCGCACTTGGCCGAAGTTTATTATTTGTTGTTATACTTCAGAGTTTGTTCTACAATCACACTAAGATTGACTACTGCATGCATTACTGTTTTTACAATAGAACTAACAAAAAGGTTGAAAAATCTTAGCTGTCAAAATCAAAACCACTTTATTGGTAGATATTTCTCACGCATTGTCAAGAGATACTAATGTTACTTTGTTTATTCTGGATAAAAAGTAGCCTATGTGTTAATTCAGCTTGAAGAAGTAACAAACACACACACCCTCTTTTATCGCATAATCGACGCACTTGCATAATCATCGCACCCATATTTTAGGGCGCCAAAATTTGGATAAAAAAACTTCTCGCATAAACATTGCATGATGTTTTTGGTCCCGCTATTAGATTCCGAGCGTATAAAATGGTGTATTTTAAAGTAGAAATCTAATATTTATTCGGAAATGAACTACAGTAGAACCCTGTTATAATGTTTTTCAAGGGAACACAAGAAAAAAACATTATAAGCAGGAAATCTCAATTTAGCAACAATGTTCGAGCTTTGTACCAATGGACTCACAAAGCTATGTAAACAACTTTAATGTTAAAACCAAAGATATTATACTTGATTTCTAAAACAAGCCAACAATTTTTCAACTTCGTCTTGTTCCCTGGTTAAATTTTGTTTGACTTTAAAGATACACTACCACATGTTTTGTAAAATTGTCTCACGATTCATGATGCGAGTGAGAACGTCTACTCCGTCGCCACCTGAAAATGTTTAATTTTTGGATTCCTACATATGAATAAAAAAAAAAATTATTTGTAAGCATTAGAAAACACTTTTAGTTATGCCCTCGCTCAACGGTTGGCAACTTAAATATCGTAGGACTATGTACGTGCATCTGAATACCCACTGGAATGGCAAGGAAGAGAAGTGTGCCAACTGACACGTAACTGTGAACATTGTGTACCTTCAGTATATTGCATAAAATTGTATTTTAACAAACTTCGTGTATTGTACGGCAGTGATTGTAAACATAAACATACATAAAGGAAACTTTTTATTGTAAGTGTTGGAATAATGTGGTTTTAAAACATTTTTTCCCCATTTATTGAATGTTAGAAAGCTAACATTATAAGCAAGAAATTACACTATTTATGAACTTTATATGCAGGAAATAAATACATTGTCCTTATGGGGGAAATATTGGGACTTTAAAAATATGACATTATAAGCAGGAAAACATTATATGCAGGCACATTATAACAGGGTTCTACTGTATTTTACTTATTTAATTAACGGAAATGCAAAGCTGTCTGATATGTAAATTTTATTTTAAAGACTTTTTAAACGTATAACCTTTCTGTTCGTGTGCATTGCCGCGGTGTACTGTAGCCATGTAGCCAGCCCTAGTTGGCATCATTCATGTTTGGTTATGTTGCTTCCCGTATAGAGCGCACACGTAGTTCAATATCGATATCTCGCCGATTGGATGCAACGCGTGCTCTCTGTTGAGTGCTGAGTTAACTACATTTGATAGCCCACACTCTTTCGTGGTAAGTGTGTACGACAATAGTTACGTTAGTTCACGTCACATATTCAAGTGGCTTGCGTTCGGGTCACAGATTTTGTTTTTCTATTTAAAGTTGAAGAAAGGTTTTTTTTGCATGAATTATTAATATAAATTTTTTGGTATGCTCTTGTATACTCCACTTTTTTTAAATAAATGTACTTTCCATGAACTGGTTTTGTTTCTATGAATAACTTTACCTAACAAAAAAATGTTTTTCCACATAATCGTCGCACCCCTACTTTTCAAACTTGATTTTAATATAAAATGTGCGACGATTATGCGAGAAAACACGGTATTAATGAAGTTCAAAACTGAACTGGTATTAGCGCCGTTAGTTCGCTAGCCGCCGCGAGCTTCACTAAGTGGATGGGTCTCACCAAGGAGAAAAATAGAAAGTTGCCAGACCTTACTATATGACTATGAGGCGTACATACAGAAATGACACAACTCACTTTTTGTTTGTCTACGACCTACATTTTTCAGTTATAAAAATGAATTTACCCCTTTTTCACTACATTAGGGAAGGCATTTCATAGTAATATGTGGCTAATATGTTAATCCAGGTTATGAGCTAGCTGTATGCCAAATCTCATCCAAATACGTTCAGCAGTTTGGGCGTTATTAAGTGACAAACATACACACAAATTTTCACATTTATAATATTAGTGCAATATCCTTGCAATATTTTGGTTTTTCACGAGCTATTGTCAAACTTGTCTAGTTTGCAGCATCAACAAACAAGATAGTGTATGTCTGTCAATAAAATATCACGAATGCGCCTGTGAATGCTTCCATTGCTTTATATTTACCGCACAAAAATCTGAGCTTAGAAAGAGTTTCATCAATTGGCAGCGTTTTATTTTCTACTGGAAAAAAAAATAAACAACTACCATTTGGATTCTAAACATCATACAGTAACGCATGCATTTATGGAAGACAATACAAGTTAAATAATGTACATATTACATACTTCCCTTTCTTGCTGTGTTTACAGTGATAAAATGGATAGCAAATTATTAGCATAGCAAGATGAGAAAAGTGGGCACTGTCTCGTGTGCTAAAAAAGGAGTTGACACATATTTGCATGTTTTCGCGGGGTTTCCCCTAGCAAATTTTGCCGAAAAATCATATTTCATACTTTTTTCGTGTTTCTTTATATTATCTCACAATAATATATTAAAAATTTGTATGTGGCCTTTATTTTAAAAAATTTTATTTTCAGAATATAAATTGTAAATAAGAACTTAAGTTAAAAAAAAAATATGGGTGCGTGTACTTATTACGCGCGTGAGAAGTTATACTTCTTTGGCATCATTAAAAAATAGTTTTTAATTGCATGCAAATAATTAATTACAATAACTTAATAAAAAGGGCTGGAAAAAGATAGCCAACACAGTCAATAAAGTTCAGTTTAAATTTGAAAAATTAAATAAATAAAATTTAGAAGTTAATAATATGACATAATTTGCACTAAATATTATAAGATTCTTAATTTTAAATATTTATTGATTAGTTAATATTTAAAAAAAAAATAAATAAATTTAATCATAAATTCAAAAATTTAATTTCAGTTTATTCATTTTTTAAAAATTTATTATTTTCTAAATTTAATATTCACTTTTCATTTTTATCAAAAAGTTTTCATTTAATTTGTTCATTTATTTTTATAAATATTAATTATTTATTCAATTTAATAATAAATAATAAACATTAATATTTTAATTTGATGTACAATATTATTTTTGTCACAAATTTTTTATTAAATGTTTTATTAAATTTATTTCTTAATTTTGTAAATATTAAATAATAATGTTTTAATTTATATCAATAAATAATACACACTGATAGTTAACCTCAATTATATTGGAGCACTTGAAAAAGTATAAAGGCACAATTTTTTTTACTAATATTTACGAATAGTAAATAATATTAATCAAAATATTCAATTTAAATCACTACTGAATATAATTTATTAGCACATATATAATTAGCACTTGTATGAAACTAAAACACGTGTTGTGAATGTAGAAACTAGAAACATGTGGATAAATATTATAAATATGAAAACAGTGATCAGAGGCGATGAGCGTGCCAACATGCGCGACTAATAGAGGTTCTATTTCTATTTTGTTGGTAGCTTTTTTTCGAGACTTAATGAGTGGTTTAGCGGGCAGCTTCAAAACCTGTTAATTTTGTGTTACAGTGATGCGCGCGCATCTTAAAACTTCACTCTCGTCATTTTTTCATAACGCGCCTAAAGAAGTATAACTTCAAAAAGTCTAGAAATGTGAGATTTTCAGCATTTTGGAAAAAAACATAATTTTATTTTTTTTATAAATTGTAAGCTAAAAATAAAGTGTTTTACAACAAAGGCTACACACAAATTGTTGATTCAAAATTGTATAACACACAATTTAACGCTCTCAATTATGGCTAGAATTTGTCATTTAGTTTTTAAAACCATTATAAATGCAACACTTATCGGTTATTGCAGGACAAAACTATTTCTGAACTATCAACTGTAGTATCACCGTTGAGTAATTACAAATCACGGGGAAAAATAATGTAGGAAACAATCCCCTCAAAACGCATTTGTTATTTTAAACAAAAAAAGTCTAGTTGTTTTAAGTCACACCTCACAAACTTAAAACATATTATCATAAAGTTTATGATAGCATAAATGTCACCTTTAATCTCAAAAATAGACTGTACATAGATCAGCGAAATTGAAAATGATTCTCACAGCTTTAAGAAAAACCAGTTGGAAAACACAGTGCCTGCCAACCATATTTTAATTTATTGTCTTAAAGTGTACAAAATGAGACTAGCAGAACTAATATATGTAACAACGGCGATAGACATGACCATCAACTTAGCTTCAAACTCTCTGAACAGTTTTACAAAATTCAACCAAAGCCTGCTATAAACAAATTTTCACCAACCTTTTAGACATAAAAAAAAGAAAACACTACATTCATAAATTGTTAAAATACATGCTGCAGGTATAAAAAAAGAGCACAAATCAAGAATAACACATACCCTTTCATTAGTTAATTTTAATCTTTATATATGTGGTATTTACAAATCTATTTCATTTCAAAACAAAAGCTATGATGAACATTTAAGAGCACTGAAAAATAAATGTTTTACAATAAAAATTTATTTTTACTAAAAAGGATTGCAAACATAGCTACATTATTATTCTAATAATAATCCATTTTTCCTGCTGTGTATGTATGCATGTTGAGATGCAGTAAGTATTTAGAGAATGTTTTTTCACAGAATAAACTACCTAACTAGTTTAAACAAAGGCCAGATATTTAGTGTCCCCAAAATACTTTTTTTTTTCCTTAAGAGAAACGTGCTTAAATACATATTTATTATTTCTTCACATTCCAATAACAAATATAAATCTAGCACCTCAGATTTTTATATTTATTGAATGTCTCATTTTAGCTGTCTTGAAAACAATGGCAGGATTGGGTTCGGTCTGACTTTGTGGCTTAGACAAACAGTTCAGTCCAAAACAAGTACTCACAGAGGTACATCACAGACACATGCAAACAGAATAAAAATACAATTTATGTGCAGATGCATACTTGCTATGTTTCACAGATTGAACCAATACTCCTTTTTAATGTCGAGCTTTCACGTCGCAAGGAAATGATGGAAACACAATGTGTAAAAAATTGTGGTAGTTACCGGACGTCACTGCTTTTCAGAGCGTAAAAAGAAAAATTGGAAAACATGGTTTTCAAAACACTACATACGTCCCTAAATTTACCCTGAAATGATGGTTCCTTAATTCCTACTGGTTCGTGAAGAATAACAGTTCAAGTATGTATGTGGAAAAATTATATTCCTATCCATCGCGGGTCATGGCGAAGGCAGTATGAAAGCACAGGTATTGTAATGCAAGATATAACATTTTAAGTTTTTCACAAAATACCTAATAGGAATTACAAAACCATCCCATCTGAGTAAATTTAGGGATCTGTGTATTGCGTGAAAACCATGTTTCCCAATTTTTTTTTCTTTCCGTTCTAAAAAAACCTGCAACGTCCGATAATTACCAAAAATGTCAAATAGTTCATCAAAATTCTAGTTGAGCTTGAAGTAACTTTTAAATGTCCATACGTTCGTTACATATTCAACATTTGTTTGCAAAGTGCAGTACAGAATATTATAAGTTTCACAGATGATTGCAGCATACGTCAACTATTCAACCACCCAACTAAATGGCAGGATTCTCAATATCCATTGTCACCAGTACAATGAATGCTTGCACCATTACATCTTGATTCTAGCAGTGACTAAAAGAAACTGGGTGAAGATTAAAATTACAAGAATAAGTCCAGTACAAAATTTAATTAAAGGTGAGTGAGTTTGCAAATTTTTTGGTCGAGCCAAAGTCCACATTTGATTATTTTTCAGTTGAGCAGTGTGTCTAAAAATAGTAGACCTTGTGAATAATTTTCCGAAATTTTTGAGACTAAAAAAGTGTTTCTGGTGTTTGTGTTAATGCAACATTAGCACCAAAGTCAGTGCATAGGTGACAGTCAATTTCTTTTAAAATTGAATATTTAATTCTCCTTGGATTATGAAAAACTCAGTAGGTATGAAGACTGTTGAAGTCAAGGAATATGAGTGCTTTAGTGAATTAAGAAAAGGGGAAAAAGGGGTTTGGGGGGGGGGGGGGGGAGGGAAATCCATAACAATGTTAAGTTTTTTTTTTCTTTTTAAGATTTCCACCCAAAAATTAAGTTATTTAGATAACCTTCCTCAGTAGTGTTTTTTTTTTTAATTTAAAAATAAACTCAGTTTAATTTTCTTTTTATTTTGTCATTTTTCAGGTAACAACACTTAACCAACTTCAAAATCTGCAATACTTAAGCATTTTCAATAATCAATGGAAAGAAAGACAAAAAAAGAACCATTTAACTAGGTGTGAAATACATAATTATAATTACTTTTGTTATAAACAAAAATAAAGTTTTCCGCCATTTTGACCGGATAATCAAAGATACGAAGATACAAGCTGTGTTACTTTCTTGTGTTTGTGCTGAACTATAATACTAACTGCTGGTGTAGTAGATAAAAGATTATTTTACAGATATTAATTTACATATTAATTAATTTATGCTCGTTTGCTACATTACAAATCGATGATGTACAGCAGGCTATTCCAATAAAAATTGTATTTTTTCCCCCAATGTTTTGACACACAAATAGCAGGATGTGCATTATACTTTTTCGAGCAGGGTAATTATGTAAAATTAACTATACTGTTAAAACAACTGTGATATAGTAAATACAAGATTACACTGTGAAGTTCTTGCAAAGTAACGGAATGTGATTTTATGCTCATTGGTAAATTTAAATAAAATATATCTTGAATTTAAACAAAAATTATGCCGAGTCATATCCTGTCGAATAGAATGATTTCAACTTTCCAGCCGATCCGAGCTGCAGCTACAAAATTGATTCAAGTTCATTAGTCTCAGCCCGTCTCTAGTTATAATGAAGTAAGAGTGGAAGAATGGATAAAGCAGTTTGGGAACTTTATTAGAAATGAAAAAGAAGTTGCCTAAAATAGCAGAAAATAGAAGTGGTAAAAGAAAATAAAGAATGATTAGTAAGCCGACCAGATATTTTAAATTATTTATTCATGTTAATCCTATTACACAGGATATCAATATTTCCCCCAAGATTCATAACTGTGTTTTAGAAAATAATTACAAAGCAAACTGAACTAATTCCCTGGAATATGTTTTTGACTTGGTAGTAACTTGTTACGACTTGGTAACTTGTTACACGTATCTGAACACGTTCAGATCACAGTGATTTTTCTTTCAAACTAAACACATACATATATCCTATGCTTGCTTTTGATTGGCCGGTTTAGCGCCAACAAACCATAGCTAAACAAGATGCAGAGTCCTGCAGAAACAGAAAAATAAACACATAAATAAAATATACAAATCATTTAGTTTTCTCCAAACAGGCATGGAATACAAACATGCAATCAATTTGAGTTTTAAATAGTTGATTTCCAAGTACCATGACAAGCACTTTCTTCTCAACGAAATTAATGTTATACAATATGGCTACCTAAAAATATTAAATGAAACTAGTTTATCTATGCTGTGTAATCATGCTCTTATTCTCGTATTAACAGCTTCCATCATCTAAACCACCAGTACGAGGAGGATAAAATAACTAACTACAGTTAAGTTGCTTCTACAAGAGACACTTTACAACAAAACCTCATTTTTTCTTTGCTACTATATTTCATTGACATAATAAACCTTATCTTCAGAAACTAAGGCTTTATTAAGCACAAAACATGACTTAGATTGTTACATGAATTAATACATAGATTTGAATAAGAGGTAATATTGAAGGTTAAACAATGTTCATGCAAAGAGGTTGCTAAGAGGTTAAAACCAATATCACCACATTCGCCCCCTCTTCATTTAAGGACATAGTCCTTGAGATATTCAGAAGGTCTAGTGGTGCGGGAAGATCTCCGGAGTGGAGGTTGAGGTCTGGGAAGAGATCTGGGTGGAGTCGGAATTGGGTTCACTTGAGGTAGGTCTTGATCATTCATGTTCTTCGCAGGTGAATCTTCTGGAGTGAGGTTCAGCTGGGTGTCTTCAGATGCTTCAGTGTGTTGATTAGGATCATCAGCGAGGTTTGGAAAATCCACGTCTTCTAAGTTAGATTCATTGTTGACAATATCCCCTGCAGGAGCGAGATGCCTGAGGTTGACTGTTGTCTCCTTACCATCTGGAAGTTGAACCAGAGCATAGTCAGGGTTCGCCTCAAGCAGAGTTACTTCTTGCACCAGGGGGTCATATTTACTCTGACGGACGTGATTCTTCATTAGAATTTTCCCTGGTGTAGTAAGCCACGAAGGAAGAGTAACTCCAGAACTGGCCCTTCTCTTATGGTAGAACATACGTTCGTGGGGTGTAGCGTTAGTAGCAGTACAGAGCAGTGTGCGGATGGAGTGCAACGCTTCAGGTAACACCTTCTCCCACTGCGTTATCACGAGTCCCTTCGTTTTCAGCACCAGCGATACAGTTCTCCATATTATCCCATTGTAACGTTCTACTTGGCCATTTCCACACGGATTGTATGGTGTAGTACGACTAGTAGCAACTCCATTGGAATGTAGGAATGATTGAAGTTCTCTGGATATAAAGGATGTGCCTCTGTCTGTGTGAATGTATGAAGGATATCCGAAGAGTGTAAAGATCTGATTTAGTGCTTGAATGACGGTTGTGGAGGATAGGTCGTTGCAAGGGATGGCAAAAGGGAACCTGGAGTACTCGTCGACTACCGTTAACAGATATTTCCGAGGAGTGTTGGATGGTAATGGTCCCTTAAAATCAATGCTGAGCCGTTCGAAGGGTGCGGTGGCCTTGATGAGGGTGCTCCGCTTGTTGTGAAAGCGAGGTTTGATTTCGGAGCATGTTCTGCAGGAAGACGTGACTCGGCGTATCTCGTCGATGGAGTAGGGAAGGTTCTGATTCTTCACCCAGTGAGCCATCCGGGTGATCCCTGGGTGACACAAAGCCTTGTGGTAGTGGACAAGTCTGTCGAAGGTATGGAGCGAGCCGCAAGTCCTAGAGAGAGCGTCAGCCGCCACGTTCTCCTTCCCCGGTCTGTAGATGATGTCATAGTTGTAAGGAGCAAGTTCTAACCGCCATCTTGTAAATTTTTCGTTCTTGATTTTACCAGGATGCCGAATGTTTAACATGTAAGAAATAGACTTCTGGTCGGTTATAAGTTGAAACTTTCTTCCTATCAAGTAATGCCTCCACTTCCGAAGGGCTTCAATGATCGCATAAGCTTCCTTCTCGACAGCTGAATGGTGTTGTTCGCTCTTAGTGAGGGTTCTCGAGAAGAAGGCTACTGGTCTCTTGTTTTGAGTCAGAGTGGCGGCGATGGCGACGTCAGAGGCATCTGTTTCGACGCAGAATGGGATGTCTTCCTCTACGTTAACGACGAAGGATTTAACTATGCAGTTCCGTAAATTGTTGAAGTCTTGGATTAGTTCAGGGGCCATAGGAAATACTTTACAGTTCACTAATCTACGTATTTTATCTGAAAATTTTGGAATCCATTTAGAATAATAAGCGAACATCCCTAGTGCTCGTTGCAAGGATGCTTTGTTTCTAGGGATAGGGAAATCAATCAGTGGCTTAAGTCTGTCGGGATCTGGTTTGAGTATATTGTTTTCGATGAGATAACCGAGGAGCTTAAGAGACTTCAAATTGAAATGGGATTTTTCTTGATTAATGGTTAAATTATATTTCTTGCAGACGTCTAAAAATTTTCGTAGATTGGAGTCGTGTTCAGATTGGTCTTTTCCGCTCACCGTCACATCGTCCAAGTAGATGTCAACTCCTTGTAGTCTTTCTTTGGTCTTGATCTCGTCCATCTTCCTCTGGAACGCAGACACTCCATTGGTGACGCCCATTGGTATACGTTTGAATTGACAGAGTTTTCCTGCTGCCTCGAAGGCGGTGTACGGCCTGTCTTCAACCCTTATTGGTATTTGATAATATGCGCTCTTGAGATCTATTGTGCTGTGGATATTATATTTAGCTACATCGGAAACTATTTTCTCTATGGAAGGGATTGGGTAAGCGTCTAACATTGTGTATTGGTTTATAGTCTGAGAATAGTCGACGACCATACGTTTTCGATGTGTTCCACTCACGACTAGTACCTGCGCCCTCCAGGGTGAGTTGCTTTCTTCAATGACACCGTCAGAGAAAAGTTTTTCTATGTGGGATTGAATGTATTTTTCGTCTTCGTTTGAGTGTCGTCTGGACTTAATCGCGATAGGTCTACAATTTGGTGTTAAGTGTTCGAAGAGGGTGGCCGGACCGACTTTGGCACATGCTAAGCTACTGATTTGCAGTTCAGGTTTATTACCACCAAAAACTATCGACAGAGTGGAATGCTGCTTAAAGATATCGTGCCCTAATATAACATCTGCGCAACAGTTGTTTAGAACGTTAAGCTTTGTTTTTCTGTATATATTGTCCGAGATTTGTAAATCTACGGAACAATAAGCTTTTATAGGCATGGCCAAAGAGGACGATGCCATAGCTACTTCAGATGACGTAGGATATTGTTTTAATTTATGTTTGGAGACAAAACCATCATTTATGTAACTCTCCGAACTCCCCGTGTCTATTAGCCCTTCAGCTGGAAAACCATTTACTTTCAGTTTGACAATGGTTTTGGAAAGGCTAGTTGGAGAAGCAGCTGATGTTTTGGAAGATGTTGGTTTGGTCTTACGATTACGATTAGATTGGTTAGTAGGGAAAACCAGAGACTTAGCAGGAAGGCAAGCAACAGTTGAGAAGTCATCTGTGTCTTGAGGAGAGTCAGGTAAGGCGGCAGTACGATCTTTGGGCTTAATTGACCTACAGACTTTTGCATAGTGGCCTTTCTTACCACAGAGTTTGCATGTAGCTTCTCGCGCTGGACAGGAAGAACAAGGATGACGAGGGAACCCACAGAAGAAACATTTCTGACTACTGCTGGCTGCGGTTACAGGAGAATTTGGTTGCTGAACCGGCTAAGTTGAGGCTAAAGGTGTCTGGCTAGGAATGTAGGATTCAGAAATTATATGAGCTGATTCTAATGATCGTGCTTTTGCAAATGCTTCATCCAGGCTAAGAGTTGCGTTTTCTAACAAACGTTGTCGGATACTGTTCGATGAGAGACCTTTTATAAATGCATCTCTAATGTATTCATTCCTATAAGCTGCTGCTTTAACATCTTTGAACTCGCAGTCAGAGCTAAGGAGACGCAAAGATTGTAAGAATTGATTTACACTTTCATCAGGTTGCTGGTGTCGGCTCATTAGTTTATGCCTTGAAAATATTTCATTCTTAGGTTTAATAAAGAGTGAATCTAGCTTTTCGGTTGCAGACGCATAAGAAGTACATTCGCTAATAAGTTCGTATATACTGTGACTCACGTGATTGTAGAGTAGTAACAGCTTATCAGCTTCAGAAGCCTTGATTGAAGCTGTGAAGACTTCGAATGTTTTCTTCCAGTGATTCCATTGTGAGGAGCTTTTCCCAGTTGTGTGATCTGCTTCAAATCTCTCGGGCTTGAAATACTTGTCCATTGTTTGTATTAAATGTTTCTTGATAGAATGTGCTTAATAAATTGACATAATAAAACTTATCTTCAGAAACTAAGGCTTTATTAAGCACAAAACATGACTTAGATTGTTACATGAATTAATACATAGATTTGAATAAGAGGTAATATTGAAGGTTAAACAATGTTCATGCAAAGAGGTTGCTAAGAGGTTAAAACCAATATCACCACATTCACATAAGAATAATTTAATGGGATTGGGCATTTATTTTTTATGTGGTTGGTACCGTAGAACTTCCTTCAACAATCAAATCTTTGATACATTACTCATTTGCTTATGTTAAACTTCTGTAACAACTTTGTAATATTTTCCCTCCAATAATTTGCCTTTAAAAAAAAAAGTTCTTAAACCAGCAGCACTGATCTTAAACAGATTTGTAGTAACTGCTTTCATTCATTGAAAACTAGTTATTTGTTACCATTAATTATAAAAGAGAGTATGTTTTAAATAGTTTTAGTGTTACTTGAACAACAGTTGTGTGAAGCTATAATACTGTTTATATGGGGTAATTTTTCCACAGCATTTTTGGGACGAAGTTACCCCACTGCTGAAATAAAATTATTTGTATATTGTTAGAAGCAGTTTCAATCTCACATTTGATCATTTACACAGCAGAAATGCCACGGGTAGACAAAGAAAAGTTGGAGCCTGCAAATATGCTTATCCCCAGGAATAATGGAAAATGTGTTTGGCTGCAGTACAAAGTGGATCAATTACGCACAGGAAGAGAGTAAGATATGTACAAAATTCCAAAGATAACTATTTTGAACCATAAACATTACCATACAAAGAAATCAGGTTTACCTCCAATATTTTCAGAGCAAGAGGAAAATTTTTTGCTGAAATAACTTTGACTTCCCAATAGACGAGTTTGATCTTCGCATCGTGAGAAGTTATCTCAATAGACTGGAGAGACAAATAAAGAACCCTGCCTGGGTTTTCTGAAACGTAAACCTGGGCTGTCCGTTTGCTTCACATGCAATAATAGAGCCTAATCAGTGACAAATGTACAGACTATGCGATAATATATATGTTCATAACTTAGGCAATTGGGGAATATGTGCCCCCACAGAATATCTGGAACATTGACGAATCAAATCTGACCGGATGATACAGGACGAAAAAATGTTATCGTGAAGCGTGGTGTGAAATACCCTGAAAAAATTTGCAATTAATAAAAATACCAGCATTTCCATTGCTAGACATGCTGCAGGAAATAATTCTCCCTCCATATGTAGTACATCACTCAATAAACATGGACCAAAAATTGACCAATAGGTTCCCGATACAACTGCACAAAAAGTGAATGGTTTGAAGCCCTCATGTTGATCTGCCACGGAAGAAACTACCTGGAGAAACAGTCACCATTTGCGACAACCCATCTTCACATTCTTTAACAAATGTACTGAAGCTTTGTAAAGAGAGCAAAGTGATTCTTGATATCTTCCACTAAACAGTACACACTTCACTTTGCCACTTAAGATGTCATTCTTTCACTCCATGAAAGTTGCTCGGAAACTTCGACAAAGCAAAATAATCAAAGCTCTTTTTTAATACTCAGTTTGACTTTGCCAGGAAATTTACAATTTGTTATTTGAAGCTTCAGTTCTGATGCAAATATTTGGGTCTGATGTGAAGCTTTGCATTTGTTTCAAAGCTTCAAAACATTGGAAGCCTATGATTTGCACATGGAAATAATAAAAAAAATTTATTTGTGTTGTATAAGTGTTGCTTGAACAAAGTTGGTTACTTAAAAAAAATTAAAAGAAGGCATCTAATTACACATGGTTATTTTATAATTTTTATTGATGATCAGTTAATCACCGTATAAACCCACGTACAACCGGCCCCTGCGCAAGTCTCGCACCCTTATTTTTAGAATGCCATGGTGGGAAAAAACGTTTTTATCGCAAATCTTCATGGAAAAAAAAATAATTTAGTCCTGATTTATTTTACTTTCAAACCGTAAAAAATCATAAAGACTAACCAAAAAAGTACTATGCTACTTATTACAGCCTCGGAATTTGTGTTAAAAGTGTACAGAAGGCAAGCAGCTGCAATGTGGCATCATCGCGCGAGTAGAACGTGGCATCGCCGCGCGCGATTTAGAACAACACGCCGTGTGTGCGCGTGACCTTGCCCAGCTCCCAGCTGTTTACAGTTACAATCTTCCGCGTCCATTATTGTGCGCTGGGCAATGACCTCGTACAAACAAATAAATGATAAAGCACACAATTCCTAGCCACGCATAATAAAAACTATTTTTATTACATGCATAATAAAAAACATTTCCGTGCTTACAGCGTACCCGAATTGCCGTCTTTCCTGTATGTAGTCGTAGAGTTTTTCCTCTATCTCCGGAAACTTTGCTACCGCACCACGGAACACACGTCTATCGCCACTGGCCGAAAGCAGTTTGAATTTACTTTTCCTCCAATCCCTCACACATGATTCGTCGACATCATATTTTCGCCCAGCAGCATGATTACCGATTTCTTCCGCTTCACTGATCATTTTTAATTTTTCCACAACTGTGAATAGTGCAACTTTTTATGATTCATTACAATACTTGCAGCCAACACATGTGTAAAACCACTGGGTACTTTGCAAATGAGGATAGGACAGTGCGTGGGAGCGCGCGTTTGTAACCAGCGAAGCTGCAGCGTGACAACGCTGTGAGGAATGTGACCTTGACTGTTTGCCGCTTTCTTCCCATCCTTTTCCCCTACCCCTCTTGCCTATCGCAGCAACCTCCAGTCGCGCCGGCGTTATTTATTCACCGTGCAAAAATGGCCCAAGACCCATGTAACACCCGCACCCTACTTTTTTGAACCTGATTTTTTTTAAAAAGGTGCGGGTGGTACGTGGGTTTATACAGTAATCAAACATTACACATGTTAACCAATTATTATTTCTTTACTTTACTCCTGTATTTTATAAAATAAATGTAATAGAGCTTCGCTGAGAACAATTTTCGCAGTTCGATTAGGCTTTGCAAATATTTTTGAACATTTGATTTGATTGCTTCGCCGACATCTATTCAAGGAAATTATAATTATGAAATAATCAAAAAATAAAATTACTATGATCAGGAAGCGGACCCTGACCGGCCTACTGCTAGGCAAGAGACCTTACCAACTAGGCTAGGCTGGCTCGCCTGGCGCGACGGAAATGTACCGGTGTAAAACGTTCGTATAAAACTTTAACCACCATTTTCGCGAAAACTAAGGCGCATCGGACAAAACCCTTTTAGCTTAGTACTCTGGGGCCTCCCTCCATAACATATATAAGACCTAAAAAATCTGTTTGTACCATACTTGGTGGTCCCCTTGTTCGTGAAATTCTGTACCAAAACCCGAACTTAGTATTTCACTTGGGCAACATCACAGAGTCAAGAGCAACAGAGAAAGTGCCTCAAGCAGATTTGGCGGTTCCTTAATTATTAGCTGTCTCCTTCCCTACCAATACATGAACATTGAAATTCCTTTTTTCTCACATTTTATGCATTTGGTAGCCTATTGCCATTTTTTTTAAGTTGGTCGATCATTGCTAGTGAAAAGTAAACGTATTACTACTAGCTAGTTACAGTGAACTACAACTACTGAAACTTAAAAATTTGTAGTTTCCTTTGCTATCTTATTTTGCTTCGTTTCCTCTGTTTCTGTTTGAATTACAATCATCCAATTTTGCAAAGTTTGTTACCTACTTCAAAAAATTTAAACCAACTGTAACACACAAATTAATCAGTTAGCTTTTAACTTAACCATAAAAAAGATACACAATGTGTTTAATAAATTTAAAATCAGATACAATAATTTTATAAAAAATAAACTATTTTTTAATTATCAATATAGTATTTTTATTTAGTCTGCCATACATACTAAGTTACCAACAAAACCTAGTAGTGGTAGGTAATTTCTAAAAGGTAGTCACAAGATTTTTGGTTTTATTTTTAGGCCAATATCATTTTTAAAACAAGAGATTTCGGTGCTATTGTTTCTATTTTTTATGAACTCTGTTTATTCATAAAGATAGCACAATTTTCAACAACGACGACACTTACTTGTTAAATGATACTTACTTCACCAAAACAGTTATCATTTTGACAGATACATGATGCACTTTTACAATATAATAATTTGTAATAAGCATGTCTAACTACTGGGAACAATAAAAATAAATCAGCAAAAAATATGTGCACTTGAAAAATGAACGAATGGCGTAATGTCAAAATTAGTTACAAGTAACAGTTGCAATATCAACAACCGCAACAACTTTTTCCAATCTATTTGGTGCATACTTTATGGTACTAATTCAATGCTAAATAATTTACATTAATTGAATTTAATATATTAAAAGATAAAGTTAATTTAATCTGATTTGAGTTTTAATTAAAATGGCTGATTATTTCATGATTTTTTGTTTCATTTTGATGCTTTATGGTGTTATATTGGCTTTATCACAATTCACCATAAAGTATTCTCCATACTGATAGGATACTTAATAGAGCTGGGCCGATCACCTATTTTGCCGATCATGCCGATGCCGATCATCTGCTGCCGATCTTGCCGATCTTCTGAGCCGATTAGAGCCTTTCAAGTACCTCTGATTACACGTTGCTTTTGACGGATCACTATAAACGGTGAAATATTCCCAGAAAAAACTACTTTTCATTGACATGATTACTTATAAATCACCACACACACGTACACACAATTAACTGCGTTAAAATGTAATAAGGTCAAACCAAATCTTCAACCTAATCACAACTACGTCATTCTGTGATCCGTGTGTGCCGGTAGACGTCAGCGATGATAATTTTATTCCCCCCAGTGCCGCCAACCAACTTTCAATAATTCCCGATTGTAAGTTAATTTGTGAATACGAAATACAGTAGAACCTCGTTAATTCGTAATGGTCGGGACCAAGATAATCACGGATTACCGAATTTCACGGACTAGCGATTATAAGCCCGGAAGGTCTTGTCAAGCTTCTTAGACACCAGCGTGCAGCTGGGTTAAGGCCAAGGTCATGTGACGTAACATCTCCCGAGGCTTACTGCGCCTTCGCAGCAGATGGATAAAAATAGTAAACTCCCCATTATTCATGTTAATTGGGACCCGCCGATGCCCGGATAATTGAAATTCTGTAAAAAAAATAATACTAATAATAAACCCGGATAATCCGTTCACGGTAAGGGTCGTCTTCGAATTAGTGTCTCGGCTTAAAAAAATACAGCACTGCCTAGCCATTAGTTCACGGTCATTTACAACAGACGAAGAGAGAAAGATAAGATCGTGCTGACCTTGCACCCTCCCCCCTTGTCCACTTCGTCCAGCCGAATGCCAGCCAGACACGTCACTCGCCAGGCGCCTGCCGTGCGTTGGCGGGTGGAAACAAACAAAGGAAGACGGGAAGCAGAAGTCAGGACATCCCCTCAAGTTTAAAGAGTGACAAATGTGACAGCTGAAAGGGGGGCGACACAAAGGGTCGGTACAAACAGCGTAGCAGAGTTTGGCGGCCCACGCGATGGCTTGCAGTGTTTGCGGGCCACCCGCCCGCGTGACGTAAATTTTAAGCTCTGACAATTTTAGATTCTCTTTTTTTTCTGCACTTTTAAATCTTCCCGGATTATCCGATTCCCGAATTAGCGCGTCACGGATTAACAAGGTTCTACTGTACCACTAAATGGGGAACAAAACTCTTCATCAACCAGGTTTTTATACAAAAGATAAATAAGCTCTATTTCCCGCTAAGCAGGGTAAGATTATTAATTTCGCTAAACAAAACTTTCAATAGGCCATATTTAGCGAGAAAAAACTAAATAGATGAATTCCCGAAGAGGTAGACTAACCACAAGACTACTAGCGCTATTTATCTGTACGATTTCCGTCGCGCGACGCGCGTCACTCTAATCTCTGGCGTCACATAACCAACCTGAACAACAGTCACCATTCGCCATTGCGGTAATATTAACCGTAAATGGTAAACAATTACATAGTTTTCGGTTCGTAAATGATAAATAACTTTGCAAATAGTATAATGGAAAATTATTTTACCGAAAGTACCGTAAATATACGTGGAAATTGATACTTAGGTATGTAACTGTTCAATGTTTATAAAACATACGCTATTTGTTTACTTTATTGGTATATTTTTTTCGTGTGCGGTTAGTTTTAAATTATTAAATCCTATTATTTTTCAATGAATAATTGAATTTTCTTCCCGAAAAGTACCGCAAACAAACATGGAAATTTGTTAGATATAGGTAATTATTCAATGTTATAAGTTTGCAGTAGGAGACCAATGATCGGCTCAAATAATCGGCTACGTTTTGCCGATCATTATGATCGGCAAAATTAACAAAATCGGCCGATTATTACGATCGGGGATCGGCATCGGCCCAGCTCTAATACTTAACAAAACTTCTGTTTTGTTGTAAGAAAGAAGTTCACACAAAATTAAAGCGTTTTGCAAGTTCAATCCTTGGAAAAACCCCATGGGTGACAGCAGATATTGCAGATTAGGCCATGGATATCGAATTCAACTAGTGTCGAAAACAAGTTCATGTAGTTTTCTAAGCCACAAAATGAAACAATACAACTGTACTGTCAGCTAAGGCTTACTTCCATTTTAAAAATCCAATATCACAGGAGTTACTCTCTCCTAACAGCACAGCATTGGTTAGCTTTTGCAATTTTTGTTTTAAACCCAAATCAAAACGTATAGTGAAACCTTTTTCCTCACATGGAACCATAATAGACGTGGGATGAAATCAGGGGTTCTGCAAATTTAAAAAAAAAAAAAAAAAAAAAAAAAAAAAAAAAAAAAAAAAAAAAACACCCCACACACACACACACACATTATATTATGTATTCAACTAATAGTCTGCAAGAGATACATCAAAAGGAACAAATAAAAAAAAGTAATGTGTATAAAGCCAATAAGATGTGAAAAATTTGTATTTATTTTCTGTAACTTATGTAACTCATATCTAACAAATATTAACCAGTGCTTATAATAAAAAAATTGTAAGAAATATTTTTTTTATATATATTAACAGTTTTACCAACCAAAAAAATATTTTTGAAATTAAAATTTCCTGATTTGAGAACATGCATTGCCATTTATTTTATTTCCTTGCATTTTACATCATTCTATTATGGTTCCATATATTTCAATTTACTACAGTATACTTAATTTCAAATTTGAAAGAAAAAGAAAATCATAAAAACAGAGTATTACAAATAATTTGATAAGCATCACCACAGATTATTTGTTGCATATAAACACATTAATGTACTTTTCTACAGAAAAAATTTTTTGACATTGAGGGCTTATTCAATAATGTTACAGACAGCTGTGACAGCTAATAAATTTAAACTTACGTCTGCTATTAGGGTATCTAACAGTAACTAATAATTAAAAAAAATTATTATACATATTAAAATTTTTTTAACGCAAATATTGAATTCGAAACTTCTGAATACTCGCAGACACCTGTTACATAATTTACCAAAGATAGAGATATTTCTTATCTTCTGCGTACCGCTCAAACACTGGCTTAAAATTTTCCAATATAACTTGTAAAATCAGAGTGTGTTAACAATAACACATGCATTTTTAACAATAGTACTCCAACACACACTTTTCATTGAAATTACAGAATGTGCAGTTGGACTTTGACACAGCAAATGCTCTAGTTTCGAGATTTCAAACAATTACTTGTACAGAAAAACCAGAAATTGATACACAGAGAAGCGAGATATTTTAATGTAATTAAAAAAAAAATGTGCTAAATGCATCCACCACTTTTTTACTGCATAGACGGAGTGACAGACAATGTCAATATGTATCTGCCATGCACACAGACCTCTTTATTAGTACCATGTATGTATGTATTTACAGCAATTACAACTATGACTGCATATAACAGTACAAACCAATCAAAAGTTTTCAGAGAAGACATTACAGATAATTTTTTGTTACGAGCAGCACAAAAAAAAAAAGGAATGTCCGAAGTTCTGAATACAGGCACAGATAAGTAAGCACGTAAACAAAAACTACCACAAATACAGAATAAATATCTCTCAACTGTTTGCATTAGCACCGAGGTCCTGCACTTTTTCAGAGTGCATTACAACAAACAAGAGACACTAACATCGCTCCAAAAAATACACTTCATCCAAAAAATGTATGCGCTTGTCTCAAATTTGGCATAGCACATTTTTCTAGCAAGTTAAAAAAAGTTATCAATCTTTAAAAAAAATTACATCCAAATATATGTAGCTGTTTCAAATTTAAAATAATTACGTAATATGTAGGAACAAGATTTTATGGTTTTATTTTTAAGTCGATATTGTTTTCAAAAAAGATTTCAGTGTTATTGTTTTTATTTTCATACAATGTATTTATTCATTTATTTAACAAATATGGAAATTAATATTTCTCAATACTTTACTGATACATGATGCACTTTTACAGTAAAATAATTTGTAATAAGCATGTTTTGGACAGAACTACTCAGAAAAATTAAAAGGAAAAGAATATCTTTATGTGTTCAAAAAAGTGCCAACATCATTAATGTAAAAAGTGTTGCTAATAAGACCAAACAAATTGAAACTGATTTTTTAATATTTAATTTAGTTCTTGTTTGGTACACTCTTCATACTAAATAAATTACATTCATTAAATATACTGTAGTAAAACTTCATATTTTTGTAATTTGAGTTAAGTTTTGTCAAATTGCTGGTAGATTTCATGATTTTAGTTGCATTTCAGTGTTATTTTGGTTTCATTGCAATTTACAGTTTAATCTTGTCCCTATTAACATGGAATGCAAAGCAACACTAAGAAACTTCAATCACCAAGTAAAGAGGTGTATATGTATATCATTCAATAAACGCAGTATTAAAATAAAGTTTTAATACTGGTAACTTAGAACCAGACAGATGCAGTTTGATTTGTCGCGCGAATGGTCACTAACATCTACACAGGAATATTATGTAACGTGGAAGATTAACACTGTTTCTATTTGTGTCACGATCAAGTTTGGAAGAGTGACTTTTCGGTCACATACAGTAATACATTAAGGAGCCATAAATATGTTTGTACCTATGCTTAGTAACACCGAATATATCATGAATACGTTGGGGTTGTGTTGTCTGCCTGGTTGTAAGCCATCAATAAGTTTCACAAATGCAGGCACTGTGGCCCAAAAACTCTGCAGTTTATATTGTGTATTTTTTTTTTTAAATTTACTACAGCAATGCATCGCAGGCAACTTCAACAGACCTAACGGAACGATGACTTCAGTCCTTCTTGTTCAGCATCTCCCAAGCATCGTCGTCGTTCCACTTCGAGTCCCAGCCCGCGTTCTTGTCCTCGGCGAAATCGATCAGCAGCCCCTCCTTGGCCTTCTTGCTCTTCCTGGTTGTCGCGTTGGCAGCGCTGGGGCTCGCCACCTCGGGGGCCGCGTCGCCCGACTGCCAGTTCTCCCACTCCCCGGACGACTTCGTGTCGCTGGGGACCCTGGTCGGGACAGACAGAACAAACCCATCATCTTTTATTTCGAGTTTTAAACGTCTCGCCGATGAAGTCATCAGAGACAAAGACCAGCCAGACAGAAAAAAAAAAGGATACTAGGCAAGAAATAAGCAAAGGCATTCCGATAAAAATAATTCGAATTTTTTTCCCAAGCTTCCCCAGGTATTTTATAACCAGGGATCCGACACTCTTACTCTAGACAATTTCCCTGAGATTTACTCTTCTCCCTGTCCCTCAACCCCCCCCCCTCCCCCTCTCCGGCTACCACTTCTCATCAATCAATCTTGCAAGATACACAGATGCATTAAATTACTAATCTATACATATAAAGATTAATGTTTGTGCATCTATGCATCGTTCCAACGATTGTACAATTATTGTTGGCGTTTTCGCAAATGTTTCTGACATAGTACTCCTACAGACAATAGGTACAGCCATTTGGTAAATTTCTCTGTTGTTTTCCAGGCATGTTTTCAATTCCCAGAATTTCCCCAGTTTTCCATATTTACCCTGTCTGTGGAAACACTGATGATTTTTCAACGAACAAAACATGTACCTGAATATAATGCTATGATTTTCACTAAAACGGTTGGAAACTAAAAAGGTCAAGGGGGACGGGGGGGTAATAGCATTATAATCGCAGATTTGTATCTTGCTATTGGGAAGAGCTTAGTTGAAAAACTACATGCTCCGCCTGTAAACTGCTTCACTTATGCCACTCTAGTCCGGGGCTTGCCGGAACCTCCGCCCAGGCATGACATGAGTAGGGACATGCAAATTTCGCATTTGCGATAAAACAAATTTTTACGCAAAATTCGTAAGTTTAACAGGAAAAAACTCACTTTTACATAATTTCAGATACAGTGAATTTTTTTTGCGAAATACGTCTGTTTATGCTTCTTGTCACAATACAATAATGTTCTCACGGACAAGAGAACTAATTTGAAACAAGAAAATTTAGCTACAACGGCTATTTTTTTTTCATTTTAAAGTTAAATGTTGTGTCAAAGTACTTTGGTTCTGAAATTATTGGGTTGACTTAATTTAGACTCTGAGTTCTTAAACTTGTGTCTTTTTAACCTATATTTGTGTAATTTTAATTTACCTATAATGTTTCAATTTATGGTGCAATTATATTACAATGTTCTCTTCATATTTCTTACACTTGAAATCGTAAAAATAAAAATATAAACCCACTTTTAGGTAAAAATAACACTGATTTTAAGGGAAAATAACACTCCCAGACGACCACTGAATATCACCACTCTCCTTGATTTCTGGACAGCTGCTGCTTTTGAACTACAGTCATAATTTTTCTTTTTTTAAATTGTGCTTGGTGTTTCAAAAGAGACCATGTAAATTACTCTACTGATGAAAGTGACACCAAAAAGGGTAAACATGGAATACAATCAATTAAAATAGTTTTCAAGTGCTAAGTACTCTAATTGGATTTCCAATCTATAAAGTCTTTTTCATAAACTCATAATCAAAACGTTTGAGGTCACATTATATTCCGGTAAATACGGTAGTATTCCCAAAAAAAAAAATACAATACAAAGTTTTTGCACATTTTCCGGACACTGCCATAGCCTTCGATGTCTTGGCTAAACTGTTTACACAGTAACATGGACACTGTGAACAAATTCATGCTACTCACATCCCACTCCGAAGCACAGACGGAAGACAGCCACTTGTTAAAATAAAAATAAAACTCTGCTCCACAATAAATGGCACAGCAGCAGGGAAACAGACCGACTGAGCCCAAAAACAACACACATTTTTACAGTTTAATGGGCTGGCGATACAATTATTCTGCCTTAACATATTTCCCTGATTTTTCCCAATATTAAAATATTTCCTGACAATTCCAGGTCTTCTCTGGTTTCCCTGATGCTAACGACCCATAGAATTGTAAGGAACTACCCCAGCATCTGCATGGCGTGATTTCTACAAAGTCAGGATGGGCGGACCCACAATGCTAAATCAGAACAGTTGGTAAAAAAGAAATGGCAATATGAAAAAGGAAAATATTAATGGACTAAAATGAAAAGCAAAGAAAAGTTTATCATGTGTGGAATCTCACCACAACGACACATCAGTTTATAACCGCA